>NC_090762.1:60063121-60162291 GCF_036898095.1 Palaemon carinicauda | reverse complement strand
AGAGTTCGCCTCTGAAGCCTCTGCAGAAGTTCTGGGTCCTTAAGAATGTGTTGATACCTCGGCTTAACCATATAGCCGTCCATCAGGCATTGGCAGCACTGGTTACTGTATTTTTTCATGAGGAATAGTCTTTGCAACGACGCCCCAAAGTTTATACAGTTATACTGTTTTGTCTTTTCCTCCGGTTATTATAAATTCAAGAAGGTAATGTATAGAGAAGAAAATGCTTGTTTTACAGCTCTACATCATTTCCCCAGTATGTTTTCCCCACCCAAAACCCCGAGTTCCCACAGGGGGTCCCCCATTACTGTAGGATATAGATTATATATATTTCTGAAACTATTCATTTGCGACAAGAAGAGTGTCATTTTCGAAGAGAGCGTAATTTTTTCTATAAGAAAAAGTAGTTTTGTTACTGTTACATTGCCCTGTAATATGCATGATCTCTGTCTTTCTCGAGTTGATCACCAATCCAATCTTTCTCCCCTCCATTACTAACCTATCAATCATTTCCTGTATTTTAACCATTGTAGAAACAATTAGAACTATATCATTTGCGTATTCAAGATCACATAATCTCTGATCCCCTTTCCAGTGAATGCCATTATTCATTCCTTACATTACCTTGTTCATAACATAATCAATCACCATGATAAACAACAGATGGGATAGTATTCCACCCTGTAGTACTCCAGTCTTGACCTCAAATGTATCTGTAAGACTACCATCAAGTTCCACTTATGCATAACCATTATCAGGTTTACACTCTTTTCTGGTATCCCATAGAGCCTCATATATTTTTTTGCATACTACGTGAAATGCTATCAAATGCTTTCTCAAAATCCACTGAGCATAATTACGAAAATAAAATTACAAAATACTCTCTCTTGTTTATGTTGTAGTAACCTAACCTCACTTTGCCTGCCCCTATCATACCCATTCTTACCTTACATACCCTTTTCTTAACTACCTTACTTTGCTTAACCTCACTTTACCTAACCTTACTTTACTTAACCTTACTTTACTTAACCTCACTTTACCTACCCTTACTTTATCTAACCTCATTTTACCTTACCTATCCTTACCTTATCTTATCCTACCTTACCTCATCCTACCTTGCCTCATCTTACCCTACCTTACCTCATCTAACCCTACCTTACCTCATCTAACCTTAATGACTCTCACATTACCTACCCTTACCTTTCATACCTATAATTTATCTAATCTTACCTTTCCTAACCATACTTTACCCACACATAATTTACATATACATACTTTGCCTGTCCTGACCTTACCTACTCTTACCTTGCCTGCCTTCACCTTACCTACTCATACTTTACCTGCTCTTACCTTACCCTTACCCTACCCAAACTTAACCTTACCCTACCCTTGCTTACCCTACCCTTACCTTACCCTACCCTTACCTTACCCTACCTTACACCCTTACCTTAGCTATCCTATCCTTACCGTACCTCACCTAACCTTAACTTAGCTAACCCACCCTTACCCTACCCTTCACTAACCTTACCCCACCCTTCACTAACCTTACCCCACCCTTCACTTACCCTACCCTACCCTACCCTACCCTACCCTTACATTACCTTACCCTTACATTACCCTACCCTACCCCTACCCTACCCTACCCTACCCTACACTTCCCTTCCCTTCCCTTACCCTACCCTACCCTTCCCTTACCCTACCCTTACATTACCTTACCCTACCCTTACATTACACTACCCTACCCTTACATTACCTTACCCTACCCTTACATTACACTACCCTACCCTACCTTACCTTACCTTACCTTTACTTAACTCTTACTATACCTCATACCTGTGCTTACCTACTCTTACCATACCTATCCTTACTATACCTACCTTTAGTTACCCTTATCTATGCTACCTTACCCTACCCTACCCTACCCTACCCTAACAACATAACATAAACCTTACCCTAGCTTACCTTGCCTACCCTACCCTACCCTACCCTACCCTAACAACATAACATAAACCTTACCCTAGCTTACCCTCTTAATGAGAGAATGCCTTGATGAAGTCATTAAGCTTCAGCACGGCATTTAATTCCCGTGCTGAAACTTGGTGACGGGCAAGAGGGCTCTCGAACTTGGGGAAATTGCTCCCCCAGTTCGAATCTAAATTTCTCTCTTTTACCTTTTTCTTTTTCTCAATACTACTTCAACCTTATCCTAATTTCACAAACTTTCTTTAGTCTTGCTTTCCAAACTCTATGAGAAAAATTTCCCTCATTATATGTGTGTATATATTATGTACATATATATTTATTTATTTTTTTTTTTCTTTTCTCCTATGGCTTGGATGTTTTCACATCCATTGTAGCCCCGGCGGGGATGTTCATACATCCTTTATTGCTGCCTGCTTTGATGAGTGGGAGGAGGTATCGCGGTTGGGAGGTGTTTGCATTCAAAGCTATATATGAGAGTATTGGATGATTTCAGCCATCCCGAAGATGGTTTGGACCTTTTTGGCGGAACTATTCTCAAGTGTTGGGTCTTCGGAATCCAGGGGGATCCAATGCTTGGGGTAGGACTCTCGGCTTTTGGCCGGAAGCCCGTCATTATAGATATGGGGAGGATGATTCCATAATTTCTTGGTCTCAGTCCTAACAGGCGGGTTCAGCTTACACCTGTGCCTCTATATCTGTTTTGATGCTATCCTTCGGGTAGGGTATGGAGTGGACCATCTGGGAAGTATACTCTCATTGTGCCGATAGTAGAGAGTGCAAATTTCCTTTCCGACGCGTGATGGCCTAACATTCTCGAGCAGGTACATCAAACTAACTCTTTTCCCTCTCTTTACTATTATGGATTCTTTAAGGAACGAACCCCCATCCCCTGGATACGCTGACTCTCCCCCGGCACTGTTGACGACCTCTGCTAATGTGATAAGGGATAGCTCTGTTGATGACCTCGGAACGGGAAAGGACCATTCTACTGATATTTCTAAATCGAGTAATTTGGGTAACACGAGGAAACTTCGAATCCTCCATGTTACACAAATTTCAATAGAAACAAATTATGATGATCTATGTAAAGCATTTGAATGCTATGGATGCATAAAAGAAATAAGGATGAAACTTGAAGCTGAAACTTGGGATTCATGGATATCTTATAGTAGTTATGACGAAGCATTTAGTGCAATAAGTAATTTGAATAATATTAAAATTAATAACTTGAATGTCGCGGCTGCTCTCTGCGATAAGGTACCAAAAGATTTAGATGTGTACAGGCCTGCCGATTGGTTGGAAAAAGGCACAGATTTAGTCATGCCCTCCCAGAGAAATCCAAAACCACCGATGTGGCTTATAGCTGAATCAAAGGGGGTTACAGGGAATTATTTTAAAATATGCAAATTGATTCAGAAAAAAGTAGGAACTATTGCACCAGGCGATATATCTCGTTTCGGAAAAAATAGTTTCCTTATCCATGCCAAATCCAGTACACAGTCGGTAATATTGTCCAATATGAAAATAAATAATGATGACATTAAGTTAGATGTCAAACCCCACCTAAATTTTAGCTACGGAAGGGGCGTAGTTTTTAACAGAGACCTATATGATTTTACAGAGGAGGAGATACTGGCCATGTGTCCATTAAATGTTTGGAAAGTTCATAAAGTCCCAGGTACATCAATGATAATCCTTACGTTCCAGGATGCTGATGTACCTTTTCATATTATTATCGAGAACGAAAGGATTAAAGTAAGACCCTTCAAGCAGAAGCCATTGCAATGCTTTAATTGTTTTAAATTTGGGCACCCGTCCAAAGTTTGCAAAAATGAGAAGATGTGTGGTATTTGCTCCAAATCTTACCATGGAGAGTGTGCACTTGGAGCCAGGTGTTTAAATTGCAGCTCGAATCACAAATCCACAGACAAGATTTGCGAGCTATATAAGTTGGAGGAAGCTGCCCTCAACAAATCAAACTTAGAACACATAAGTGTGACCCATGCCAAAAGATTATTAAATAAATCAAATACATATGCTAAGGCATTAAAATCAAACCAACCTAGCACTGCCAATAGCTCCAAAAAAAGTATACTATCTGACAAAATGTCAAATAACGAGGTAACCTTATCACCTCCTGAGGCTTTACCACGGTGTATTAACTCTAGGTCATTGCCCATTGCTGTACAGCCTTCAGCCGCCATTACAAAAAGTAATACAAACCTCTCTCAGGCCATGTCCTTGCCTGATCTGATGGAGGTTCCACTTAAGACTAACTTACCTGATGCACCTGTTGTGGGAAAGGTGCAAAAACCTCGAATCCCACCATCTATTAATCGCAAAAGAGAGAGACCTCCATCTCTCTCTCCACCCTCCATTAGAAACGTTAAGGTTATGACATCAAATAAATTTGATGTTTTGTCTGTTGATGTTTCTAATGAACCAGAAGATGGACTGAATAAATCAGAAATTCAAGTTGAGGTCCACCATCCACCTCAACAAATAGATAAAAAGAATACAAAGAAAAACACCAACGTTAAACCCAACATAACAAGACCACCTCTGAAGAAACCTACTGGTAATAATGTTACATTAAAAACTGCTAATGGGAAGACCTCATCCAAGATGTCTTCCAGAAATAATCCATAATTTTCTCCTCCATTTTGCAATGGAACTGTCAGGGTTTGAGGGCGAAATATGAAGAACTTAAGCTCCTAATTCATGAGCATTCCCCCATAATTGTATGTCTACAGGAAAGTATGCTTGATTCTAACACTCCTAGTCCTCGAGAGTATGTTAGCTATAGAACACCATATAATCAACAAGCAGGGAGCCATGGCGGAAGTCTCGTGTACATTCGTCGAGATGTTCCCCAAATACCCATGTCTATACGTACAACCCTGCAGGCAGTTGTTGTACAAATTGATATAGGGAGAAAATATACAATATGCTCTCTGTACTTACCTCCAAATGATAATATTTTATATGATGATTTAGCAGAGGTCATTCAACAACTCCCTCAACCTTTTCTCTTACTGGGAGATATGAATGGTAGACATCCTTTATGGGGTGATGTTTTGGCCAACACAAGGGGCAATATTATCTCATCAATTGTGGAGAATGAGGATGTGGGACTCCTTAATACAGGAGAGCCCCCACACTTCCATGTTCAGACAGGTACTTTGTCATGCATTGACCTTTCAATTGCAAGCTCTAACTGCCTTCTTGATTTTGATTGGAGGACATTAGATGATTGGCATACTAGTGATCATGCACCAATCATTATAAACACCAACAAGGGTCCGCCTTTGCAAAGATCGCCACGTTGGAATCTAGACAAGGCAGACTGGGTTAATTTTGTGAGCTAAGTGAAATCGAAGGGAGAGCAGAACAGTTTGAAAGTGTTGATGATGCCATAGACCTACTGAATGGAACTCTTCATACAGCAGGAGTCAATTCAATTCCCAAAACAACAGGGTTATTCAAACGACGACCAGTCCCGTGGTGGTCTTCAGAACTAACTCCACTCCACAGAGCCACAAGAAGATCTCTAACACGATTGCGTAGACGCAGAACTGATGAGAATTTAATAATGTACAAGAAATGTAGAGCACAGTTCCGTCGTGCCATGAAAGAAGCAAGGCGCCAGTCATGGATGTCTTTTGTTTCCTCTATTAACAGTAGAACACCACCATCTTCTGTGTGGAGGAAAGTAAAAAAGATAGCTGGCAAATTCACCCCCAACCCACCACCAGTGTTGAAGGTGAATGGCCAGTATGTAACTGAAGCAAATGAAGTTAGCAATGCCCTGGCTAATCATTTTTCAAATGTATCCAGCAAGTGTGAAGGAGCCCCTGGTCACCAGTATAGGAGCACTGAAGAAAAGAAAATTTTAAATTTTGCAACAAGAAGGGAAGAGTCGTATAATTCTCCTTTCACTGAAAGAGAATTTGATTCCGCACTTGCTCATTGCAACGATACAGCCCCTGGACCCGATGGAATTCCATATGCAATGATTAAACATGTACATTTTAATACAAAGCTATTTATTTTAAGCATTATTAATAGAATATGGCATGATCATAGCTACCCAAGTGTTTGGGAACTAGCCATTATTTTAGCCTTTTTAAAACCCGGTAAAGACAAGTTTTTAGCAGCAAACTATCGTCCTATTGCATTGACATCTTGTTTATGTAAAATCATGGAGAAGATGGTCAATGCAAGGCTGATATGGTACCTTGAAAAGAAAGGTATTTTATCACCGATTCAATGTGGATTCCGAAAAATGCACTCAACGACTGATGTGTTGATACGACTTGAGTCATCTATTTGTGAAGCCTTTGCTTCCAAACAGCACCATGTTACAGTATTTTTTGACCTTGAAAAGGCATATGATACCACATGGAGATATGGTATTCTTAAAACCATTCATGAATTGGGATTGAGAGGAGAGCTGCCACTATTTATTCAGGCATTTCTTTCACATAGAGTTTTTCAAGTGAGAGTGGGGGAAACTCTATCAGAGAGTAAGTGCCAGGAAGAAGGAGTTCCTCAGGATAGTGTGCTGAGTGTAACCCTTTTTGCACTAGCAATTAATGGGATATCCTCAGCCATTCCCCAGGATGTTCTCTCAACACTATTTGTGGATGATCTCTCAATATCATTTGCTGGCACTAGAATGGCAATGGTTGAGAGAAAAATCCAACTCTCTATTGATAAAATTATCCAGTGGGCTGACATGAATGGATTTAAGTTCTCGACAAGTAAAACTACCATTGTCCATTTTTGTCGTATCCGGGGAGTACATCCAGACCCGGATATATACATTAAAGGTCAACGGATACCATGTGTATCGGAAACCAAATTTTTAGGTTTGATATTTGACTGTAGACTTACATGGGTTTCTCACCTAAAAGCGCTAAAAGCTAAATGTGTTGAAGCTCTGAATATCTTAAAAGTATTGTCCCATACATCATGGGGGGCAGACCGCAATACTATTTTAAAATTATACAAGGCCTTGATTTTTTCCAAAATTAGTTATGGTTGTGAGGTATATTCTTCAGCCACCCCAAGCCGGTTAAAAATATTAGACTCGATACATCATGCAGGTATTAGATTGTCTACTGGAGCTTTTAAAACCTCGCCTATCCCAAGTCTCCTTGTTGATGCTGGAGAGTTACCTCTAGACCTTTACCGAATGTCTTCCATTCTTCGGTATTGGTTTAGATTGCAAAGACTCCCTAACTCTCTAGCCTTTCAGACTGCAAGCCTTGTAAGACACGCATCATACTTTGAATTGCACCCAAAATCTCCTCAACCTTACGGCTTTCGGGTGAAACGATTATTAAATAGTCTGGATATAATTAGAAATAAGGTACTTCCATTCAAGGTATCATCAACGCCTCCATGGAAGTTACCAGAGATATCTTTTTGTAAATATTTTATTGGAGAATAAGAAGAATATGTCAGACCTAGAAGCCAGGTCTCTTTTTAATGAACAGTTTAAAGAACATAGAGGATCAACTTTTATCTACAGTGAACCCTCGCTACTTCGCGGTTCGACAATCGCGGATTCACCACTTCGCGGGGTTTTCCCATAACCCATATATATATACATATCGCGGATTTTCCGGAAAATTCGAAAATACCGCAAAATCTGAAGACAACCAAATACGATATTTTGTTACCTGTAATTCCATTAAATTAGTAATATCTGCTCTTACTGATTGTTCATTGCATTACATATGATATATAATTCAGCACAGAAAGAAATAAAACACGAAAAGAGAATGTGATCATACGATAATTCAGTACGTAGTAAAATTAAATCGAACATGAAACGCAAATCAGATGCAGTCATACCATATTAGAATGGTGTGTACTGTAATGGATGTGCTTCTTTTCCATGAATCTTTTGTATGTATACGTACGTAGTACAGTACTGCATCCAATAATATTCTTTGTTGCAAAAATCACATTTCGAATACTGTAAGCGTACGAGAGAGAGAGAGAGAGAGAGAGAGAGAGAGAGAGAGAGAGAGAGAGAGAGAGAGAGAGAGGCGTAAAATAGCGTACGTAAATTTTTATTATTATTGTTATTATTATTATTATTGTTGTTGTTGTTAATAAAATTATTATTGTTATTATTATTAATCATTATTATTATTATTATTACTGTACAGTATTATTATCATTATTTATTATTATTACGGTATTGTACTTAATCTACGTACGTTCAGTGTGCGCGGGACATTTTCTATGAGTAACCAACGCACCATAGTACTGTAAGACGGGTTGTGATTGGTTCAAGCGCTGATAGATGACGAATCAAAACTCAAGTTTTGTTATCTAGCCTGTGATTGGTGTTTTGCCCGCATCTTCTACCCGCAGCATCAAAGTTCTCGCGGGGCTGGATCGTTCACTTTCTCTTTCCGCGTATTGCTGAGTAGACGTTCTTAAGTTTGTGAAGTTTAATCTGTGCTGTGTGCGACTGTTTTAAGTTGAACTTTTTGTTGAACTTTCTGTTACAATGCCTCCCAAGCGTTCTGCTTCTAGTAAGGCTGGTAGTGAGCCTAAACGCCACCGAAGGATGATGACGATAGCTGAGAAGGTTACGCTTCTCGACATGTTAAAAGATGGTAGAAGTTACGCGGCCGCCGGCCGCCATTTTGGCATCAACGAATCCACCGTTCGCTACATCAAGAAGGACGAGGCGAACATTAGAAAGACTGCTGCAATCACCTTTAGCAGATCAGCGAAGCGAGTCGTTACAACGCGTAATAAAACGATCGTACGCATGGAAGGTGCTTTAGCTGTGTGGATTGCCGACTGTCGGAAGAAGAACATAGCGTTGGATACGAACACCATCCGAACAAAGGCTTTGAGCTTGTATGAGAATTTTGCGGCAAAGGAACCTCATGACGACGATGGCGACCATGCTGAAGAAGATGATGATGTAGATGAACCTCAACCAGGGACCTCCACTGATTCCCAGCGTCAGAAACAACGTTTTTCCGCCAGCAAAGGATGGTTCGCGAAGTTTCAGAAACGCTTCGCCCTGAAAAGCGTTTCCCTGCATGGGGAGTCTGCTTCCGCTGACACTGCCGCTGCTGAAACTTACGTGAACCAGACTTTCAAGAACATTATCGCTGAAGGTGGATACAAGCCGGAACAAGTGTTTAATATGGATGAGACCGGCTTGTTTTGGAAGAGAATGCCGTCGCGAACTTTCCTGTTCAAAGAGGAAGCCAAAGCCTCTGGCTTTAAGGCATTCAAGGATCGCGTTACCCTCGTGATGTGTGGCAATGCTGCTGGATTTTTGTTAAAGCCAGGGCTTATTTATAAGTCGAAAAATCCTCGCGCTTTGAAAAATAAAAATAAGAATCTCCTTCCCGTGTACTGGATGCATAATCAAAAAGCATGGATTACGAAGATGCTGACCTCCAACTGGTTCCACCAGTGTTTCATCCCGCAAGTCCATGAATATCTCTTAGAGAAGGGCTTGCCATTCAAGATCCTTCTCCTTATGGATAACGCTGGTGGACACGCAACTGACCTGTCGCGTGAGGGCGTTCAGGTTGAGTTCCTGCCACCCAACACCACGTCATTAATTCAACCGATGGACCAGGGGGTTATCAGGGCGTTCAAGGCCCTCTACACGAAGAATACCTTGGCGGACCTCGTTGCGTGTGTGGATGCTGCCCAAGATGACGAGGATGAAGATTTCAACTTGAAGGCGTACTGGCGGCAGTACACCATAGCCATGTGCCTGCAGAATATTCAAAAGGCACTTCAAGAGATGAAACCTGCAACCGTGAATGCGAGCTGGAAGAAGTTGTGGCCCGAGATTGTTTACGACGACAAGGGATTTACTCCGTCGGAAATCCAACACTCTGCAATACGGAAATCTGTGCAGTTGGCTGCCATAATTGGAGGTGACGGGTTTGGCGACATGACGACTGAAGACGTCGACGAGTTGTTGGACTGCCATTCCCAGCCCCTAACTGACGCAGACCTCGAAGACCTGACGAAATCGGCAAGTGAGGAAGAGAGTGAGGGTGCCCAGGAAGAGACCCAAGAAAATGTCGAAGAAACGGGCTTAACATTAGAACGGCTTGCCAAGTTCTGCAACCATATGAAGGAGGCGAAAGAAATGTTACAAGAGTGGGACGAGGATATGGTTCGCTCGATGCAATTCTCAAATAAGGTCGATGACATCATGACTCCCTACAAGATGCTCTTAGATCGAAAAAAGAAGCAGCGGCAACAACTTCCGATCACAATGTTCTTCCAGCCTCGCAAAAAAGAGCCAGTTCCTCCTGCTAGTACGCCTTCGGAAGAAATTGAAGAAGTTGAAGAGGTGTCCCAGGAAAAGGCACCTCCGTCTGAAGAGACGTAAAATACTATCATTGACTGCACAGTAGAACACATCATCAGCTTCATCATCATCATTTCTACTGTGCAGCAAATTCATCGCCATCGTCATTCAAGTTTTTCTTGAACTTCTTTCGTGGTGAGTACAGTAACAATCTTTATTTTTTACTTTAACCTGTTTTATAGTTTAGTAATGTACGTACTGTATGCATTAAGTTAAAGGGAAGGTTTTAAAAGTCTACATGTTGTAACCTATCATATTTTTTTTGTTTAAAATTTACATTCGTACGTAAAACAATCTCTCTCTCTCTCTCTCTCTCTCTCTCTCTCTCTCTCTCTCTCTCTCTCTCTCTCTCTCTCTCTCTCTCTCTCTCTCTCTCTCTCTCTCTCAAATTGTTTTCCTGCTTTGCTACGTACAAGTACTGTATAATTTATATTTGTAAGGTAACATATTTTGTAAATGCTTTTACTGTAAATACTGTATGTACTGTATCATTATTTATCACTATCATCATGCGCGTTAAATGCCTTGTTTGTTCTGAGCGTGGTTGTTTACTGAGCGTACACGCCGTCGTTTCAGGCGGCGTCATAAAGAAAAAGATTTCATTTGGAAGTCCTAAGAAAAATACGTAAACTAAAACATTGGTAATAAAAAAATCAACATACAGTACTGTATAATCAATATAATCGATGCAAAAACTAACCTATACATATATGTGTACACTAAATGAGTTTGTTTCTTCATTATGATCAGAGATGAACGTAAACAAAACATTGGTTGTCATTTTTTATCGTGCTTTTTAGGTGTTTAGGAAACACATGATATAAAATCGCCTTTAATATTTGTGCCTGTTTTAGTTTAGGGTGCTGTAGTACATGCATTAAGTGTTCTGTACATTAAAGGGTGGTTTGTTAACAGTACTACGTACAAGGGAAGGTTTTAAAAGTCCGAATATACATGTTAAATAAATAGGTAAATATGCTGTCACTACTTCGCGGATTTTCACCTATCGCGCCCGCGTCTGGAACCTATCTACCGCGATAAACGAGGGTTCACTGTATACTGATGGCTCCAAATCTGATGCTGGCGTTGGATTTGGAGTACATAGTAATGGTTTTAATTGTAGAGGTGCACTTCCTCTGACCGCTTCCATATTTACTGCCGAACTGTATGGCATATTAACCGCTATTGAGAAAATAACGTTGGAGAAGGAGGGTAATTTTACAATTTTTACTGATGCAAGGAGTGTCCTTCAAGCTATGGAAGTTTTTAATTCTAATAACCCTCTAGTTTTAAAGATTTTAGAATGGCTCTTCCTTATTGGACGGAGAGGTATAACAGTTCAATTTTGTTGGGTTCCAGCACATGTAGATGTGTCCGGGAATGAGAAGGCAGATTCACTGGCTAAGGAGGCTGCATCCGAGTTGCTGCCAAGAAGGTATCCCATTCCCTGTAATGATTTCTTACCTAACATCAAGAAATTGATTTGCAATAAATGGCAACAGCAGTGGGATAGTCAAGATGGCAATAAAATGAGGGAAGTAACAAATGACATATCTCCTTGGAGGTATAATATGATACCCCGAAAATGGAAGACGTCTCTTTGTCGTCTCCGTATTGGTCACACTTGGTTGACACATGAGTTTCTGCTGAAGGGCCAACACCAACCGTATTGTGACAACTGTTTAGTACCTCTAACAGTAAGGCATTTGTTGACCGAATGCCCCAATTATAACAACTTGCGGAATAGATATTTGTTTGAGGCTCGAGGTGAGGGTGGCAGGTTCATCCTTGCCAAGATTCTTGGAAATGATGTGTTCTACCATGCAAGTGGCATTTTTAGATTTATTTCAGAAGCAGGTCTTCTGAAAAATATTTAACTTTTATGACATTCCATTTTTATGATTTTAACTGAATACTCTTTAATTTTTTATTTTATTTCATTTTTTATTTTTGTATACATAAATTAAATGTTACCGGCGTCATTGACCTTAGATGTCAGGATGCCTGAAAACTTTAAATCATTCATTCATTCCTCGTTCAACCTCTCGTATTTCGCCTGCTACCCGAGAATCACTTGCAGTTCGATAGCCGCCTTCTCTTCTATTTCCCTTTCAGGAATTGCCTGCTACGAGTGAACCGCTTGCAGCTCGACAATCGCCTGTTGTTCCAGCTGTTCGGAATCTCTTACTCATCAGCGTCGGGAACTTCGATCTACCTGACACCATTCTCTCACATCTCGTAACATCACCATCAGAGCGTAAAACACCCAACAGTGCGTGAATTGTCGGCCCACCTCCCAGTTCAGCGATTTGTAGCTTGTCGACGCTTAAACTATCATTGCTCAACAGGCCAGCGTTCGGCTGTGTTCAGTGTTTCAGTCTAACGCTGTAGGTTGTTTGTGGACTGTGGCCAGAGGTAGCACCTGAACTGCCCAGTGTCCCAATGCCGACCACACCCCAACATTCACTACACAAAAAATATACAACAGTGGAATACCCAAAAATCTAGGTAACAGGTCGAGATAACGGAGCACTGGGCACCACCCCTTGATTTATACTGGGCAAGGGGACCCAGCTAGAACCTGACTCCCCCCCTTTGCTTCTCTTGCTTGCGGATTATAAGTAAAAATAACAGAACATTAGGTGAAAGGAAAACAATAATTTTTTTTTTAATCTGACAACAGGATACAGTGTGGAAAAATATGATAAATAAATTATTAGAAAGATTTAAAAACTAAGAAAAAAACAGTGACTGAGAAAGGGACACCATGGTGAAAGGAACTGGAATGAAATGCTGTCTCACAAAAACAAGCAAAAAAATATTTATTTGTAAAGGAAAAAAACTGTTAGGATTACATTAACATTGTTTTGTCAAATTCCAGTAAGCAATTAAAGGAAAAAATAGTACCCCTTTACACTCCAGCCTCACAAAAACAAGATAAACAAATTTTGAATAAGAAAATATAAAACTGTGAAAGTACTGTACTACAATAATTTTCCCTAAATCAATACTGTCCTTATTAATATCCAGTCTACCATTAGGCTGCAAAGTTACATACTCGGGTGAATCCTGCAGATTTATTCCTGACTATGACAGGAACAAACTTGAAGCTTAAAGGAGAGGCCTGCAACACTGTGGTTCATAATCTGCATGAACAATCCACTGGGTTTAGTCATTGACAACACTTATAAAGTTTGGCCATCACTGAAAAAAACTGTTCTATGCCACTTTATGTACACTTGGTTCTGGGGCAGGTATTTGAAAAAAAAAAAAAAACTGTCCATAAACTGCCTGTGTCAATATATTACCACCTAGTTCAGTGATAGGACTAATCTAGTTTCATTGGCACCTAATTTTGAATCAAGTTACCATGTAGTAGGACAGAAATATTTACAATACAAGACTTGGGGAACTATCCTCTTGGCAACTTCATCTTCCCTATATATGTACAGTACTCTGAATAGTCTAGAATCCCTTCCCTACTGAGTGTAGGGGGCTGCTGTCAATACGTGTAAAAAAAATAATGGATTAAGGCATTTTTGTCGGGGGGGGGTTCAGAGGGGTATTTAAATACAGTATATCAAGAAAAGAAATAAGATATTTATTCCATACCCACAAAACCATTTAACTTTCTTAGACACAAACCATCCATTATTTCACTCCCCCCCCCCCTTTAGCCCTTTAGCCCTCAAGCCCATCCAAAATATGCCTCACAACCGGCAGCAACACCCCACACAAACTCTGTACATTCAAGTGAAAACATTTTACCCTGCAAAAATAAATTCAGTAAAGAGGTAGGATGATCAACTAAAGATTTTTGAATTCATCATCCGTCCCTTCAAATACATATCAATTTATATGAATTTACATTAGGTACAATACATTTTTTCACAGTTTCATGACTTAACAAAAAGCAATAGGAATAGACGATAAACTACCAGACAAATGGAGATATTGTGCTTAAAAACAAAAGATTAGATTATACGCTATTCCTCCCAACAATGCTTCAATAATATAGAATATAATAAATTCATTATTTACAGGATACATTTCAGTATTACAGGTATACAGTCGTGATCTATCAAGAAAAAAATTACATTCATTGTACAGTGATGCCTCAGGATACGAAATTAATCCGTTCAGGATGCGGTTTCGTATCCTGATATTTTCGTATCCTGAGTCGCGTTTTACATGTAAATAGCCTAATCCGTTCCAAGCCTTATAAAAAGTCACCTTTTCTTTCATAAACACGCTAAACTGTAGTAATAAACATGCAATGCAGCCATTTCTATCATTCAATAATTAACACAACCGTTAAAAACAGCCTAATCCATTCCAGAAACCACTATGAGATTATTCAATAATGTAGTTATAGCCAAGTTATCCCCCCCCCCCAAGCCCAAAGAAAATGGTCCGTTTTCTTTACTACTGTATAAAAGTTACGGTACTGTATGTACGTAAAGCATTTAGATCAGTGAAGGTGTATTGTTACCTGTACGTGCACCTAAATTAATGATTGATACCTGTACACTCTGAAAAAAAAGGTTACAGTTAATTAGTGTAACAAAAAAGTTGAAACTTACCTTTTGATTGAGACGATGTCCGATAGCGAAGTCGCGGCAGAGGAGGATGGCATAAGGCAGAAAACGTAACAAGTGACAGACTACGTACAGTAATTTACACACTTAACACATTAACACTTAAACTTTACGAAATAAAAAAATGGCAGAAATAATTAACACTTAACATTACGTATGGAAAACTATAAAATGAAAGAAAAAATTACTTTAACACTTAACGGTAACATAAAACTTAAAATTGAATTTTTTTTTTTTTGCTTTTTTATAACTTTACGTTTTTCTTATTTTCTAAATCTCTTCTACTTCTTCATCACTTTCTTTTTTCTGTTTCTTTTCTTTACTTTCACCTTCTAATTCTTCATCCCTTCCTCTTTTCTGTTTCTTTTCTTCACTTTCACCTTCGTCTTGGCCTACTAATACCGCTGGCCTCTTTAATAAGAAACTATCCATTGAAGCTTGTTTCTGCCTACTTTTCAACACATTTCTAAAATGCGTTAGGCAAACGTAATATAATACACTACGTAACGTTATATACAGTCTATGTATAGTAAACACTAATATAGTACAGTGCACAGTAACGAATGTTTATTAACGATAACACGTGGCGTACGAATGTACTGTATATTAACACTAAGTCAAACAAGCGAAAGCACACAATGTCTCTTAACGATACCGCGGTCGGAACGAAAAGAGAGAGAGAGAGATGAACGCCCGTGCGTAGGCAAGCTGGGATAGTTGCCGACCAATAGGAAAGCAGGATCTTATGGCGTCAGCTAGCGTCTGAGTAGGGAGATAACCAATGTGTGAGCGGGAGGCTGTAAGTGAGTCTACCCAAGTTCAAAGTCAGGCGGCGCGCGCTTTTTAAAATTACTCTCGGCGAAGAGTTAGGATCTCGTAAGGTTTTCGTATCCTGAAATTTTATCCGTATCCTGGGGCATAAAAATCTTCGAATCACTTTTCGCATCCTGAATTTTTCGTAAGCAGAAACTTTCGTATCCAGAGGTATCACTGTAGTCCAAAATCAAGAGAGGGTAAAGAAATACTGTACTGAACTTATTGATTTTGGACTACAGGTATTAGAGGATAATAAAAATTTATTGAATCTATTATAACTGTCACGGTCAAGGTCAATTTACAGTGCAACAATTAAGGCGACAATTACAAAAATCGTGACTAAATAAAGATTTCCTCACACAAGGTGTCCCCTTCTACAGCCTTTCAAATACTCCAATTTAGGAATCAAAGCATGACTAAAAAAAAAAAAAAAAAAAAAAAAGTAATTATTATCAAAATTTCCTTTAAAAACTGTACAAAGATTAATTCAGTGGGAGATTTATAGTTCCTCTTCTGCGTCTCAAAATTCTGTCTTGGGACATGCGCCGGAATTCAGCAATCTGCTGGCAAGCCATATTATTTTCTCGTAGCACCGGAGACAGTCTAAGCCGGCGACTCTCCAGGTACAAGCTGGGTGTCTTTAATTGATCGATAACCTCGCATAACAGTTGGTATCTGTGGGTGATCAATATTCTTTGAGGTCAACCAGAGACAGAATCGGTGATTCAGAAGAGGACAATAAAAATCCCGAAAAATCAGGTGATGACTCAGGGCAAAGTTGTGTTTCAGGCGACCCAAACAGTGTTGTAGCGTTCAAGTTAGATACACCTGACTGGGCCACTTCAGCCTCGAGCTGTGACCAGTGTTTAATTTACCATCAGAATGTCGTAAAGGGTTTGAATTCTGAGGTGACTCAAGAATGGAGGATGGTTCCCTCTATAGTATTCGTCTGGTCAGTGAGACGAGGTCTCCACTCCAGGACTTGAGGCTGAACTAAAGGTAGGTCAAGAACAGGACCTTTTGACCTAATACAAGGGGGACTAAATCCACTAGAGGTGGGATCTTCAGGCGACAGTTGGTCGTCACAAACGGATGGCAAAAAGCCAAGAAAGTCATAATCAGGATGAATAGACTGCCGATTCAAAAACAGGGCTTTCTAAAATAGCTGGTCTTGACCAATCTGGACTGAAACTCTTGGAAGCAAGAGAAAGTTCCCAGAGTTCCCAACTCCCTGGAGGATGAACGACACCTTCCTCTTGGAAAGAAGAAGCTAAGAACTGGGGCGTTGGAAATTCAGGCACTGGACTGTGAACCACAGACTCAGGAGACGACATTGGGGTTTCTCCCACAGTTGGAGAACCAAATGATCTTGAAACGATTCAGGCTTTAATGCACGAGTCTCATCACAATTTTCTTGAGGATATAACCAAGCATCCAGTGCTTTTTTTCCTCTCATAAGTCCTAGCTGGCTTAAGAATGGGCTTAGGCCGAGTAATAGTTCTAGTAGGATGGTTACTTTTCCTCTGTCGTCGGGACTTGTTACAATCGCAGGACAAGAGGTAGGATGCAACTACTGCAGCATAGAAGTCGCCATCACTACTAGAACCAGAACTTTGAGACTTCAGAGTAAGTAGCACTGTCATCCACGAGTCCAGGAGTCCAGGACTATTCCAAGTCTCTGTTACAGGATCAGGTCCCTTCGGATACCAGAGAAAGTGCCTCCTAAGATAAACTGGAGGTTCAAACCAGGCCTTTAACTGGATATGGTGAGCTCTTACCAATTCACCATCAGGCAGTCTGCAGCTCATGTACAATGTCGAACCGCTCCAACAACTATGTAAATTCCTGGGAAATGAACTCATCGCCGTTATCAGTCTATATCCCGACTGGAACACAAGGAATAACAGGAAAAACTCGGTCTTCAAGCGCCTGGCATATTGTACTGCTCTTCTTATTCCTTATGGGTACTGCCGTCACCCAGTAGGAATAATGGTAGACTACCATCAGACACCCAATAAAACCAGTACTGGTTGTTGGGAGACTCACAAGGTCCATAGCAACCAATTCAAAAGGAGAAGAGGTCACTATTTTCAAGGTCGACAGGGCAACCACCTCCCTTGAGACCTTACAAGTCTGACATTCCCAACACCTCTGGCACATATCTCTGATTACATTAATCAAAGAATTGTGCCAGACGAGTCGACGGAGCATTGCAATCATTTTTCCGATCCCCCAGTGAGCATTCTGGAGGTGTGTCTCGGCAACTAGGTCAATCAGGACATTGAAGGTGACTACTGGGACTACTGAGCCGTCTGGGTTCCGCTTCACTAGCAAACCCTGGTGTACTTCCAGGTCCGACCAACATCTCCTATAGGGTAGATAGGAGCGTGAAACTCGAGATGTAGGAATCCCAGAGTAGATCGTCTTGATGACATTGAATCTATCGATGATCTCCTTGGATCTTGGACACCTGACTAAAAGACGGAAGAGCATTTCTGGAGAACACTCCCTGATCAGGTTCAGGGTCAGTTACCTTCATAACAGTGGTTTCGGTATGCAGGGAGGAGACTGAGAGTACCTTGGGAGACAACTGAAGAACAGTAGTGTGGTCATACACTAACTGTTCTCGGGGTGAAACCAGTATCTATCAGGTAGGCTACGTCCAGTAGATTTCTACCAAGAACAAAACAGAAATTAATGTCTTTGGCAGCTACCACCGCTTAGTTAAACAGCGGTAGGCTCCACCCGGAAGGACACTTCACCTCTAACTGGACGTAGCCTAGAATGCTGGTGCAGGAACCAGTCAATCCCTCTAGCTGTTCTCCTGACAGTACCTGGTACTCTATGCCAAGTTGGCTCAGTACAGACTCATTCACAAGACAAACCTGTGCTCCTGTATCAACAAGAGTACAAAATAAGGACTCCTGCATCATTACTATACCTACTGCCGAATGTTGAGACACATGAGTGCAACTGGACTGACGAGGTGCCTTTTCTGTCACGTACTCGATTACAGGACAATCCTCCGGCGCTTCCTGATCATCAGTGACCAAGCCCCCAACGTCAGGCACATGAGATTTTACCTCCGCCTTATGGCCCAGAATCACGTCAGTTGGAGGGACGTAATTGCGGAGCTCAATCAGAAGGTTAAAATGAACTCCAGACAGACACTGAAGATGCACACACTGAGGGTCAGTCACGGATGGATCACAATAGACTACAGGACAAGTGGGACCCCAATGGACCCAGATTTCCAGGTTCAATAGCTTAGATGCTGCCAAGAGCAACTCCAAAGCTGGGACTGTACCTGGAAAACGCATTGCCTTGATCCTTTTACTGCCAGTCTTGTCCAGTTTGAAGCCAAGTTGAACGGTGTCTTTCAGAAACTGCTGGACTAAGGCATGCTAGACGACTGTCCACCATCTTCATGTCATGAAGGTACATCAGGGGACAGTGATTAGATTGAATCACGAAGAACTGACCATAGAAGAAGGGCCTGAAGGTTTTCACCCCCCCATCGCAGAGGAGCCAACACACGCTCAATGGTAGAGTAACGAGTCTCGCAGTCAAGGAAAGTCATGGAGTCGTTCGCTATCACCCGACGCTCCCCTGGATGCTCCAAGGACTCCTGGCACAGGCAAGCACCAGCGCCCTCACCCGAAGCATCAACAAACAACTCCAAGGGTCAAGCATCAGCGGAGTACCTGTAGTCAGGGTATGGCATCAAAATGTCCTACTTGGTCAGCTCCTTCAAGCGCACAAAGGCACCGTCCATTTCTGCGGTCCACTTCAGTTTCCTAGTTCCTTGGGATTTTCGTCCTCTAGTCTTCGCAGATAATTTTTTGGCTATCTGTGAGCACATGGAGATCCCAGGAATCCCGGTAGCTTATGCTCAGTGGTCGGTTTAGGGAAGGCCTCCACTTTCTGGATGTATTCTAGTAGCTTACGCATACCCGAACGTCCAACCAGATGACCAAGATACTGGGCCTCTGCTTGAACCTAAGAACACTTTCCGAGTTTTATATTGAGTCCGTGCTTCTGGAGAGTAGCCAAAACTCATTCTACCAGTTTCAGGTGTTCCTCGAAAGAAGACCTAAGTTTCAAGATGTAATCTACGTAGACAACCACCTTGGCTTTCGGGAACTCTTGGAGAATACTCTGCATTTCTCTCTGCAACACTACAGGTTTTTCAGTCCAAACGATAAGCGTCTGAACTGCCAGTGTCCAAAGGCGGTAGAGAAAGCCGTGTATTTTTTACTGTCCTCTGCCAACGATAACTGGTAGTATCCTCGAACCAGTTCAAGGGTTGTAAAGTAATTGACTCCTTGAAGTCCAAATACAGAATCTGCCATGTTAGGCATCGGGAACTTATCAGAGACAGTCACCTTATTCAGTCTACGGTAGTCCACACACAACCGCATACTATTGTCCCTTTTTCAGATTGGAACAATGGGTGAAGACAAAGGAGAGATGCTGGGTTCAATAAAACCTAGTTCATGCAACTCCTTGCACTGTTCCTCGATGGTGTCAGCGACGGGTTTGGCAAACCGTCGAACTCTGATAAGTGGGCGTCTCGTCATATAGGTGGATGCGTATTGGTGTGCTTGAGTACTCTCCCCATCATCATCACCAGTACTGATGACTGGAAGATGACGTCGAAGCATTTGACAAAACTTGTCCTTCTGAGAAGAGTCCAGTTCGTTGGAGATAGACAGATCGTCTATCTCCTCCAATACGCTCAGTTCAGGAGTCAGGTCACACTCCTGTGCTATCAGGCAGGATAGAGGATCATCCAACATTGCCATGGTAAACACCTTACCCAAGAGATCGACCTTTTTTTATCTTGGCAGTTTCTTCAGATGAACCCTTTATTAAAACTGAGGCTTTTCCATCTTTCAGTTCAAGGATGCCAGCGATTGCTGTAACTTTCCTTGACACACTAGGGGTTATGATGTCGCCATCATAATACATTTCCGGCCAACAGTTGGTCGGACAAGCAGGGCACTTAAAAGACGTGTCAAGTCCCTTAGGAAAGTTTACAGTAACTGGAACAAGTACTGGCTCAATACTGGCAATCCTTATTGAATCGGCTGCGTGGACCTCAAGTGCGTAAAACACTTGTTGACAACAGGCTCCACGTATCGGTACGTAATACTCCCAAAGAGGCTCTTGGAGTACTGCCAACGCTCAGCCAATATCGGGTTCTGTCAACTATCACCCCATTTGCTCTCAAGAACTGGTAACCAAGCACTACGTGCTCAGCCATAAATGGGACACACTCGGGGCAAATGTCATTCCATGCAGTATATTGGTCAACAGTACAGTACCTAGGGTCTTAGGTCCTGTTTGACCTAAACCCTTCAGACCAATGGTGTTGGGTACCATCTGTAGCTGGTAATTCTGTACTACTCTCAATGACATGAGGTTGATCTCAGCTCCGGAGTCAATAAGAGCATCCAACGCTCCCGATGGAAACTCACACATGGTCACTGGGACAACCATGAGTGGTACAGGAGCCAACTGCGTCAAGTTAACCCTACAAAGGGTTTTCATTACAGCCTCAGTTCCTGCTTCCTCCCTGGAGGAGTCAGTTGGAAAAGCTGTTGACCGTGTCGAGTACAGGTTATCACTGGGCAATTCTGAAAGATCCATTTGAGGTGCAATGACCTTTTCAGGTTGAGGGGTAACCTTGAAAATCGAGATTTCTGAGGCTGCCACCGGAATACTAG
This sequence comes from Palaemon carinicauda, assembly GCF_036898095.1. Taxonomy (NCBI): domain Eukaryota; kingdom Metazoa; phylum Arthropoda; class Malacostraca; order Decapoda; family Palaemonidae; genus Palaemon; species Palaemon carinicauda. The sequence continues at coordinate 60,140,788 of NC_090762.1, read as the reverse complement.
GAGCATGCACCCTAGCACTCACACCCTCCTTCGATGTAGCCCTACCTTCTACATCGAAGGCCTGGTGTTAATATCCCTATGATACTCCTCAGTTCTTGACTTCCCGGGCTTTGCCTTCTTGCTCCTCTTCTTCTTTTGCACAGTCCGAGAAGGAGCATTGGACTCGCTCCCACTTCGGCTCTCCCGGCTACTGGTCGATCCAGAATAGGACGACGGGGTCTGAGTTGCACTCGCCGGTACTGCTCTCCACCTTAAAGGAGTCTGGACAGAGATGGTCTCCCTCCTAGGGCTGCGGGCATTAGCTGTGTTCTGGACAGGTGATCTGCTTATAAGCGGCGCCTGTCGTCTACACTGTCCGACATGATGGTTTGCCGAGCCACAGCGTAGGCACAGGTTGAGGCACCTGCGACACTCATCCATAAGGTGCCCTGATTTTTGGCACCATGCACTGTACCTTCTCTTGAATTGAGGAGACCTATCAGGGGTGCGCGATTGTGGCAGGCGTACTTCCACAGGTGCAGGTTTGGGGACAGGTCGAGGAGGAGTGTGTGAATACGCTCTGTCAGGTCCAGGTGAACAGCTGGGAGCAGCCATGGGTCTACCAGGCAAAGTGGAGTCTTCTGTGGTTGGTGTTATGGAAGGGGTATCTACCCCCTCGATGCCACTATTCCAGCAATAGCGGAGTTTCTTGTGTATTTGCGGGAAGAAATGCGCCTTTCAGTCTCGGTAGTGAAAGGCTATCGCTCAGCCTTAAGCCTAGCCTTCAGGCTGAAAGGAATGGACATTTCCTCCTCGCTGGAACTTTCTCTACTCATATGAAGCTACGAGCTTACCTGCCCTCAGTCGGAAGTGAGACCTCCTCCATGGAACGTGGTTCGAGTCCTCAGGTCTCTTAAGAGACTTCCGTTCGAACCATTACACCAGGCTTCTGATCGTCACCTGACTTGGAAGACGGTGTTCCTACTCGCTTTGGCCTCGGCCAAGAGAGTCAGCAAACTTCATGGTCTCTCGTACGACTTCGCCCATTCAAGGGGATGGGGGGAGGTAACGTTCAGGTTCGTCCCTGAGTTCGTGGCTAAGACTCCAAATCCTGGGATTCCGGACCCACGGTTCAACTCCTTCCGGATTTTGAGTCTCCGTTCTGTAACAGATGACCCAGACCATCTCCTACTGTGCCCAGTAAGGAGTCTGAAGCTCTATCTTAAGAGAACAGCTGCAGCCCGTCCTCGAGTGCGAGCATTATTTGTGAGCACAGGAAGTACGAAGAGGGGGGTCACTAAGAACACCATCTCAGCATGGATTCGCAGGGTCATCCACCATTCCCTGAATCCAGACCCTCCTCCGTCACGTCACCCTAGAGCACACGATGTCAGAGGCATTGCTACATCCATGGCATTCAAGAGAAACTACTCAGTGACGCAGGTTCTACAAGCTGGGGTCTGGAAGCGTCAAACGACCTTCACAGCCCTCTACCTGCAGGACGTGACCCACAGGAGGCTCGATACGTTCTCTATCGGCCCTGTGGTGGCTGCACAACAGCTGGTCTAAACCTCAGGCTCCTTAATGGACAAGTAGCAGAAGGTTGAGGGCATTGTTACCCGATTTTAGTCTGCATGAATGAAAAAGTATGCCTGGCCCTTACTCTTTTCTTCATCATCCCCTTTCTTGGGGAAAGCAGCATCCTGGGTTCTCTGCACAGCTGACCTCAAACCACTGCAGGTAAACCATGCTTCCTTGTGTTCCTAGTTTTAAGATAATACTGTCTCGTCCCCCATACCCTTACGAGGTGGTATTGGGAACGTCCTATTCTAGAATTCCATCTAAAGGATTTCAGGTCAACTTCCTTGGACAAGCCACACTTCATTCCTTCACACACAAGCTTACGTAGGCCGCACGTTCCTTGCAGAACAAGGGATTTGCGAGGTGCAGCTACTCCTTATCTCGAGTGCTACACACTCGGATTCTGAGTCCCCGGGCAAAGCCAAAGCCAGTAAGGCTGGGACTTATCACCCTACCTAAAGGTTGAGTCACCCTATTTAAATAGCGTGGTTTGTATTTCGGCTACGGAACAAATGACATTTGTAGATAATTTGTATTTTTCCTAACCATACAAACCTTAGCTATTTAATCATACTTGCCCGCCAGCCTTGTCCCCCGTGAAGTCCTATCTCTAAGCGAAGTGAATCAGTTCACCAGTGTGTGAGGGAGGAGGGGTAGCTAGCTACCCCCCCCCCCCCCCCGCTAACTAGCGAGGGGTAGTTAGTCCTCGTTAAAAATCTAATGGCTCATCATTCAGCTACGCCGAAAGCAATACCCTATTTAAATAGCTAAGGTTTGTATGGTTAGGGAAAATACAAATTATCTACGAATTTGTCATATTACTTCCAAATTTGTCATATTTGTTGAAAGTGTTAGGCTCTCAGTCTTTTCTTGCTGTGGTTGTTAGTTATGTTGTAGGACAGTTTTTGTTACATGTTGGATATATGTTGTTACTCTCTTAGTATGTCTATAGACTGTAACATTTTGTTACAACTTACCAGTGTGTTTTTCCCACACTGGTACTGGGTAGATTGCCAGGAGCTATGACATAGGGTTGATTCTCGCTATCGGCCTAGTTGCCCTCCGCTCACGGTCCGGTCAAATATTGTTACACAATTTTAAATGGCAGCATTCACACTGTCACTCCGGTCTGCTCTCACTCCAGTCTTGCTTCGGTCATGATAGAAGAAATCAATATAAACAATAACAGGTAAATTTTAACTGCGTAAATACATGTCCTAGTATCACTGAACAATATTCCTATACAATTATGCTTTTTCCTTATATTTATGATTTTGCTAAGACACTGATCGGACCGAGAGTATGAACATCCTAGTACCTAGAGAGTACCGAGACTGGAGTGTGACCAGACCGATAGTGTGACCAGACCGATAGTGTGACCAGACCGATAGTGTGAATCAACTCTTAGTGTGAAGTCATAAGAAGGATGTCTACACCTTTGTCTTTCATTGGTTATAGGGTGTTAGAAAATGTTGTCCAGTGGTCATGGGTTGGTACCTGTGATATCCTGTAATTTGTTCATTGAATGATAGCAACTTATATTGCAGGGGTTGGAGTTTGTTTTCATCAAAACAGATATGTCATATATAAACTTTAAAAAGACTCAGCTAAAGGGAAAACTGATTATATGGAAAAGATAAAACAACTTATTCAAAACAATATCAATATGAAGATTAAATGTCTATTGTGAGGAAGCCTATTTGGTAACGTCCCTGACTAGTGATTTCCAGATTTAGGTTCGAGTCCTGCTGAAACTCGTTACTTCCTTTATTAGCTGCAACCTGGTTTGTGGGAGCCTATAGGTGTACCTGCTGATCCATCAGCAGCCATTGCCTGGCCCTCCCTTTTCCTAGCCGGGATGGAAAGGGAGCTTGGGTGCTGATCATATGTATATATGGTCAGTCTCTGGACTGTCCCTTGCCTCTGCCATTCATGAGGAGCCTTTAAACTTTGAAATTGTTAATACTGTTAGGAACTCTTATTCGGAAGAGATATTTAACAAAAATCCCTTATTTTACCTTAAATATAAGGGATTTTGACGAAGGAAAAATCTATTTCTGGGTCGAACCTGTGACGGCCGGCGAAAAAGTCCTTCTTTGTACTTTTTCTGATATAAATCTTCCAAATATACCAGAGAAAATTAAAAGCATGGAATGCAGAGGTTACAACCCTCGCGCGAGCACCTTGTTGGTGTCGTATATCTAACAAGGGCGTTTGTAAAACACTATTCACAGGCTGTCTTCCATTTAGATAATCCCTTCATCAAAGGGGGAGGGCCGTGACAGGCCCTAGAGAATACAGTTGGGTTACCCTACCGACACCCACCACTCGCGCTCACTAGGTCATCCTTCTGTTTTGGACTAGCCAGCAAAGTTGATAAGTGTTTTGCCCAGTGTTTTTTGAAGTGATTGTCGTTAATTCAACATGACTGACGTTGATACTTCACCCTTACCAATGTTAAGTACCATAGTTTGTTTTGGCAGCTTTTGACAGTACCGGGCATTTGTTCTGTTTCCAATATGGTGGTTTTTAGTTTTGGAAGCGATTGTCTTGCCGAGGTATCGGCAGCCATTTTGGGTTATGTTCGCTTCGGTAAATATTCTAGTTAATTTTGCCCATCTGGTACTCTGTCATCTTGGTTATATCACTTACGTTTTATGGCCTTTTAGTGTTATCATTAATTTTTACTATGGTATTTATTTGCTTGCAAGTCCAATTTGGACCTACGAAGAATAGCGATTTAAAGAATAGCGAATTAAAGTTTAGCGATTTAGTCTGTTAGTTTGTTCTCGCCTCAGAGGCTTCGATTTAGACTATATCCTTGTTTTTTTGTTACGTTATTCTTCGTTCTTGGTTATTACTAAGAAAAGCAATCAATTTTATTAATGTTCTTGTTTTATTGTGTGATGTTAGTTTTTTATTATGTAACCTTGAGAGCGAAAACAGAGACTGCTCGTTCCCTGTTCTACAGATATGAGTTATCCCTTCTCTCGTTTTCTTTGTTAGCTCGAGTAAGAGAGGTGAATTTCCCGTTCTCCGTTTTTATACGATCACGAGTTATTCAAGCCTCCTCTTAGTATCAGAGTTGATGATAGTACGTTTAATATTATAAACGTTTTTATTGATGTGGTTACTGTTAATATAGCTAACAATATTAATAGGTACGTTAGTGTATGAGTCATTAATTGGGGTCGTTTTATACCGACACCCTTAGCTCCGAAGTTATGCTTAGCTCCGCCTTGAGTTATGCTCCGTTATATGGATACTCATTGGGTGAGAACTAGTTAACGTTCAGGAGCAGATTTTGGAGTGCAACGGTGTAATCCGGCACTCGGACTCCGGCTGAAGCCTTTTACACACGAACCTTTGTCATGTTTGATCATAATTACACCGTTACGGCCGGCTTCACGGGAGATAACACAATCATTCATTGAGGTTAATGTTATCGTACCGGGAACGGTCACGATATCACGGTGACGGGCCTTTGCTACCGGATCTCCGGTACAAACAGAGATCAAGCAGACGGCCAGAACCGGAGTTAACAATGTGATACCGATGAAGACTAAACAGTTTCATTATTACGGTCCCTTTTTCATCGAATCTCCGGCTTCACTGGAGATAACACAAACATTCAGTATTAGAGAATGTTATCGTACCGCTAAGGATCACGTTTTCACGATGACGGACCTTTGTCACTAGTTCTCCGTTACAAACAGAGATCAATCAGACGATCAGAATCAGGGTATGAACCCCTTTTTTCATAAATAATCACAATATCGTTATTACGTTCCTTTTCATCGAATCTCCGGCTTAACCGGATATTGTACAGGCGATCAGCATTGAGGTTAATATTAGTTTTCCTCTGGTGTTCACGTTGTCACTATGACGGACCTTTGTACCGGGGATTGTTACCGGAGCTCCGTTACAGACAGAGCTCACTCAGACCACGGGTGGCCAATCTCTTGTTTTGCTGTAAAGGAAAGGATTTAACATGAATACAAAGTAAACTGTACTTACTTTAATGACACTTTGAATTTGCGTTGGTAATATTCATTAGTTATTCTTGAAAGTCCAAATAAAAATATATGAACATAACTATGCCTATATTTATGCATATATTTAATTCTAACTATGTATAAATATGGATAAATATCCATACAACATCGTGTTCAAATAGAAATAAATTGATTATGCCTATATTTATGCATTTTCAATTCTAACTATGCCTAAATATGAATAAATATCCATACAACATAGTGTTCAAATAGAAATAAGTTTCCACTCAGTACTGGGAACCAAACGTTGGCCCCTTCTAATGAAGGGCCGGGTCGAGACTAACCATGCCATGAGAGGCTATCTACTGTTCCTTGAAACTCTGGTCAGTGAACAGATGAATCAATAGAATACTAATAGCCAGTAAATAATGTTAGACCCGGTTCTGAACGTCTGAGTCAGGGGTGGCCAACCTGTGGCGGATGCGCCAACAGTGTCACATTTCATGAATACAAGTGTCGAACTATACCCCAAAAGATAGTACATTAAATGATTTTTCTTTAAAAATGATTTTTATGAGTTGTACAGTTGATCCCAGCCTGTGAATAGGATCACTAACCAAAGTTCAAGGAACATCCAGACTTATGTCCCCTTTCTTTTACAGAAGGTTCGCCTACATGGTTCCCGTCAGGATGATGATGAATCTCTCTGGCCTGCAAGAGAGGCTCTCCGCCCTTGGTTATCAAGGTTGGGAAGAAATGCTCCATCTAGAGGTCCCTATCTCCTCAGAGTGTCCTCTCTAAGGTTGTACGACGACCCCATGGACGGGCAGGTAGGTGGGGATGAATTTTGAGCCTTCAGCTTTGCAATTACCTACGTCACCGACCTAGGACCCTTAATGGATCCTGATGTTCATGTTACCCTGCATAAACCGTGACTGCTAAAAGCAACACATTCTAGGGAAAACCAAGGGGCTATGACGGAGCTCAAAAGTATGGTAGTGAGTCAGATCCATTCAGGAACTCAGAAGTTTCCCCCTACAGCCCCAGGCATATCGAAGTAACCTCCTTCGATAAAAACAACGCATAGAGATTTGCCTTACATGTTCCATATATAGATGGTACCATAAATCTGGATGGCATAGACATCCTCCCTCTGGGGGACCTAGAATTTACTCCCAGGTACTAGAATTCCCGTTCAACGGATTCATTCGATTGAAAGAGATTGCCTTGGTTAGGTTAGACAAGGTACCGAAGGTAACAGTATTATTTCCTAAAGGGCAGGCCCGATCTGTCTGGACCAGGATGTTGTCAGTCTGGGGGTTACGATAATTCCAAGATCTGCCCTTCCAATTCGACCTACACGTTTGATGGTCTGATATAAAATAATTTGTCCAAGCGTTTACTGGGTCTTCCAACAAAATTGCTTTTACTACGGTAGCTTGTAGGCTAAAGAGTAAAGTTTACCAGCAATACAGAGAATAAAAATACACTTTGAGGGGGTAATTGAAAACAAACTTAAAAATTAAGATTTATTATAAGAAGTTATTAGCACACATCCTCGAATTATTGGCTGAAGGCACAGTCACATACACTTACAACTACCATTCAGACTCACAGCTAACCTTCACTCAAATGATAGTTCGAGGGAAAGTATCGAGGAGAAGGGAGAAAAGCAACTTCCGCACAAAGTCAATAATAAGTGAGAGATTAAAGAAAGAAAGAAAAGCTTAGCCTAACTGCACACAATATTTATGGAAATGTACCATTACATATATATATGTTCCCACATTACGGACGAAAACACAATTCCAGCACTGAAACAGTTTAGTTTCGAAGGCACTCCGGCTTTAGTCTTCCCAGGACACTATTCCTCAACCACAAGGAAAAGAATATATTCGCGGATACAAAGAACACACATAATCGGAAGCTTACTTTTCTTCATGATCAAGAGACCTCCTAACGACTCTCAGAAGATCTCGAGACTACGGCCGTTTTCAGAATGATTCTAGAGGCGTCACCATAACTAGTCGAGAGGACTCAAGACGTAGACGATGACGATGGTCTCGGTACACTTAGAAGCTCGCGAACACAACCGCAGCCACAAAAGGGGGTCAGGTGTATGCATCCAAAGGACATTGATACATCAGCAGCAGACGAGTCCACTCGAAGCAAGACTTCCAACAAAGTATACGTAGCAGAGCATTTGTGCAAGGTGGTGATCACCACACAGATCAACAGGCCGTGAAAAAATAAGGGCGAGAACTTCTCCACAAGAGAGCCGAAAACAATCTCCCCTCCATCCAAACGAAAAATATGTAAATCGCCTCTTTAACAGTCCAACGTGGCAGGAGACAGAAGACGAAACTACCAAAGCACTCATACATGAAAGTAAAGAGAACATTTAATGGGCGGAGTACCAATTAGCAAATAACATTCGGTGGGGGAGCGCAACAATACAAAACTCGAACCAAGAATTCGAGGCTCAAATGAACTGATAAAATATTGACAGCAATTAATTAACAAATGTTTACTTTAATGGAGCCACAAGATAAAACTTAATTAGCTGATATTACAGTACTGTATTAGCTTTTATGGAATATTTTGTCTGAAGTTTTATGATGAAAGTTAAACAATTGAGGCCATTTATAGTTTGTTATAATTGTCTATAATTTCATGGTTTGGAAGCTAGAGATTTGCCTTTGACCCAAAACCCACTGATATATTGAACTAGATGTTCTCACTTCGTTTGTTTTGAACGACAGTGCATACTAGGATGTAGAGACTGTACTTCTCTGACTGGAACTTGAGATGTGAAATAATACAGTATGATTTTGTAAGTTTTATGATTTTTTTTTTTTAAATTTAGAGTACTGTACTATACTGTTGTTGTTTCAGTACTAGTTTTATTTCCAAATTTTCATTACTAGGAAAACTTTTTTGCAAAAACAGTTTCTGCAAAAGTAATGGACTACTGGGCAAAAATTGATTCCAGAAAAACTGGCATACATGGCAAAACCAACGTCCAAAAGACAAATGTACTATGGAGCAAAAACTGCTTCCAGAAAAAAATAGAAAATTGTACAAGCAAATAGAGTTCCAGAAAAGAAATGGACTACGGGGCAAAAACCATTTCCAGAAAAAAATGGAATAATTTACGGGCAAAAACAGTTTCCAGAAAAGAAATAGACTGTGGGGAAAAAACTGCTTCCAGAAAAGAAGTGGAATACAGAGCAAAAACAGTTTCCGGAAAAGAACTAGACCACGGGGCAAAAACTGCTTCCAGAAAAGAAGTGGAATACAGGGCAAAAACAGTTTCCGAAAAAGAAATGGACTGTGGGGCAAAAACTGCTTCCAGAAAAGAAGTGGAATACAGATAGAAAACAGTTGCCGGAAAAGAACTGGACCACGGGGCAAAAACTGCTTCCAGAAAAGAAGTGGAATACATAGCAAAAACAGTTTCCGGAAAAGAAATGGACTGTGGGGCAAAAACTGCTTCCAGAAAAGAAGTGGAATACAGAGCGAAAACCATCCATCCATATACCAAAGGCACTTCCCCCAATTTTGGGGGGTAGCCGACATCAACAAGAACAAAACAAAAAAGGGGACCTCTACTCTCTATGTTCCTCCAGCCTAACCAGGGACTCAGCCGAGTTCAGCTGGTACTGCTAGGGTGCCACAGCCCAACCTCCCACATTTCCACCACAGATGAAGCTTCATACTGCTGAGTCCCCCTACTGCTGCTACCTCCGCGGTCATCTAAGGCACCGGAGGAAGCAGCACGGCCTACCGGAACTGCGTCACAATCGCTCTCCATTCATTCCTATTTCTAGCACGCTCTCTTGCCTCTCTCACATCTATCCTCCTATCACCCAGAGCTTTCTTCACACCATCCATCCACACAAACCTTGGCCTTCCTCTTGTACTTCTCCCATCAACTCTTGCATTCATCACCTTCTTTAGCAGACAGCCATTCTCCATTCTCTCAACATGGCCAAACCACCTCAACACATTCATATCCACTCTAGCCACTAACTCATTTCTTACACCCGTTCTCACCCTCACCACCTCGTTCCTGACCCTATCTACTCGAGATACACCAGCCATACTCCTCAGACACTTCATCTCAAACACATTCAATTTCTGTCTCTCCATCACTTTCATTCCCCACAACTCCGATCCATACATCACAGTTGGTACAATTACTTTCTCATATAGAACTCTCTTTACATTCATGCCCAACCTTCTATTTTTTACTACTCCCTTAACTGCCCCCAACACTTTGCAACCTTCATTCACTCTCTGACGTACATCTGCTTCCACTCCACCATTTGCTGCAACAACAGACCCCAAGTACTTAAACTGATCCACCTCCTCAAGTAACTCTCCATTCAACATGACATTCAACCTTGCACCACCTTCCCTTCTCGTACATCTCATAACCTTACTCTTACCCACATTAACTCTCAACTTCCTTCTCTCACACACCCTTCCAAATTCTGTCACTAGTCGGTCAAGCTTCTCTTCTGTGTCTGCTACCAGTACAGTATCATCCGCAAACAACAACTGATTTACCTCCCATTCATGATCATTCTCGTCTACCAGTTTTAATCCTCGTCCAAGCACTCGAGCATTCACCTCTCTCACCACTCCATCAACATACAAGTTAAACAACCACGGCGACATCACACATCCCTGTCTCAGCCCCACTCTCACCGGAAACCAATCGCTCACTTCATTTCCTATTCTAACACATGCTTTACTACCTTTGTAGAAACTTTTCACTGCTTGCAACAACCTTCCACCAACTCCATATAACCTCATCACATTCCACATTGCTTCCCTATCAACTCTATCATATGCTTTCTCCAGATCCATAAACGCAACATACACCTCCTTACCTTTTGCTAAATATTTCTCGCATATCTGCCTAACTGCAAAAATCTGATTCATACAACCCCTACCTCTTCTAAAACCCCCCTGTACTTCCCAGATTGCATTCTCTGTTTTATCCTTAATCCTATTAATTAGTACTCTACCATACACTTTTCCAACTACACTCAACAAACTAATACCTCTTGAATTACAACACTCATGCACATCTCCCTTACCCTTATATAGTGGTACAATACATGCACAGACCCAATCTACTGGTACCATTGACAACACAAAACACACATTAAACAATCTCACCAACCATTCAATTACAGTCACACCCCCTTCCTTCAACATCTCAGCTTTCACACCATCCATACCAGATGCTTTTCCTACTCTCGTTTCATCTAGTGCTCTCCTCACTTCCTCTATTGTAATCTCTCTCTCATTCTCATCTCCCATCACTGGCACCTCAACACCTGGAACAGCAATTATCTCTGCCTCCCTATCATCCTCAACATTCAGCAAACTTTCAAAATATTCCGCCCACCTTTTCCTTGCCTCCTCTCCTTTTAACAACCTTCCATTTCCATCTTTCACTGTCTCTTCAATTCTTGCGCCGGCCTTTCTTACTCTCTTCACTTCTTTCCAAAACTTCTTCTTATTCTCTTCTTATGACTGACCCAGTCCCTGACCCCACCTCAGGTCAGCTGCCCTCTTTGCCTCACGTACCTTGCGCTTTACTTCCACCTTTTTCTCTCTACAGAGCGAAAACAGTTTCCGGAAAAGGACTGGACCACGGGGCAAAAACTGCTTCCAGAAAAGAAGTGGAATACATAGCAAAAACAGTTTCCGGAAAAGAAATGGACTGTGGGGCAAAAACTGCTTCCAGAAAAGAAGTGGAATACAGAGCGAAACAGTTTCCGGAAAAGAACTGGACCACGGAGCAAAAACTGCTTCCAGAAAAGAAGTGGAATACAGAGCAAAAGCAGTTTCCGGAAAAGAACTGGACCACGGGGCAAAAACTGCTTCCAGAAAAGAAGTGGAATACAGGGCAAAAACAGTTTCCGGAAAAGAAATGGACTGTGGGGAAAAAACTGCTTCCAGAAAAGAAGTGGAATACAGAGCGAAATCAGTTTCCGGAAAAGAACTGGACCACGGGGCAAAAACTGCTTCCAGAAAAGAAGTGGAATACATAGCAAAAACAGTTTCCGGAAAAGAAATGGACTGTGGGGCAAAAACTGCTTCCAGAAAAGAAGTGGAATACAGAGCGAAACAGTTTCCGGAAAAGAACTGGACCACGGAGCAAAAACTGCTTCCAGAAAAGAAGTGGAATACAGGGCAAAAACAGTTTCCGGAAAAGAAATGGACTGTGGGGAAAAAACTGCTTCCAGAAAAGAAGTGGAATACAGAGCGAAATCAGTTTCCGGAAAAGAACTGGACCACGGGGCAAAAACTGCTTCCAGAAAAGAAGTGGAATACATAGCAAAAACAGTTTCCGGAAAAGAAATGGACTACGGGGCAAAAACTGCTTCCAGAAAAGAAGTGGAATACTGAGCAAAAACAATTCCCGGAAAAGAAATGGACCACCGGGCCAAAAACCAATTCCAGAAAAAGTGGCGTACATGGCAAAACCAGTTTCCGTAAAAGAAATGGACTATGGGGCAAAAAGCACTTCCTGAAAAAATGGAATACTTTACTGGCAAAAACAGTTTTTAGAAAAGAAATGGACTACAGAAGAAAAAGGGCTTCCAGTAAAGAAATGGACTACCGAGCAAAAACCCCTTCCAGAAAAAAAAATGGAATACTTGGGAAAACAGTTTCCAGAAAAGAAATGGAACACCATCGGCAAAAACTGTTTCCAGAAAAGAAATGGACTACAGGGCAAAAGTGGAATGTTCCAAACTGAAGAAGCAATATAGATTACTTCTTGTTCACTCACAGGTGAGATCATCAGACTTGAAGCCCTTTATAAAGGTGTTAATGGAAGAAATAGAATTAAAAGAATGGGATTACCTGCACAGAAATTTTTTCCTTATTTTTTAAATTTTGAAAGGTGTTAAAAGTTGCTTAGTAATTAATATATTAGGATATAATTCTTAGGTTAATTCCTCTTGACTTTGTCATAAAATCTTGGTCAACACAGTAATCTTTAAAAAAATGCATTTATTTTTTACTACGTAGCACAATAACTTTCAAGTTAGAGATAGTTAGGGACTTATAATTGTAATCCTTTTCTATGCCACCAGCTTCGGAAAGTTTAATTTAGCTCCTTTTTAAAGCTTAAGAACTCAATACAGTATAAGGATATTAACATCTTAAATCTACATCATATATGTCTTAATTTTTATGACTTCATTCTTTATAACATTTGTATAACTTGTATAACTCAAATTTATTCAAACTTAACAGCTAGGTAATCTAACATCAGTAAAGTTGATCTACAATATGTTTGATTTATGACTACAGTAGTTAAATTGGAAGTCTTGATGTATAAGTAGATGCTCTTTTTATAAGTACTCAAACAGATTTGAATAACTTCATATAATTACATTACAGGAGGAGCTGCTTTAGCAAGTACATCAGTGAATGTAATTTCAGAAGAGGATCATACAGGGATTCAAGATATCAAAGATATGCAAGTGAAAAGATTAACACACACAAACCAGGAAACAAAGGATATGACATGATATTGTTAAGGTTATTAAAATATTTTGAAGTATAATACATACTAGTATATAGTAAAAAAAAAAGTGCAACAGTTTAAACATGTTAAATTATTGTGGAAAATTTAAATTTTAGGTGATTAAGCTTCATTTCAGTAAACTTTTAACAATATAAATATCATTGGACATCACCAAAAATCATGAATGATTTGCATCCCTTTGATTTTAAATTGTCTGATTCTAAACATAGATCATGAACACGTAGTAATCATTGTTGACATTTCAATTTCCATAGCTTTAAACATTTGAATGTTAATTTGATCCGTAACTGAAATACAAACCACACTATTCAATATGGGTTATTACTTTAGCGGAGCTGAATGACGAGCCATTAAAGTTTTAACGAGGGTTTACTACCCCACTGCTAGTTAGGGGGGGGGGGGGGGGTAGGGAACTACCCCCCTCCTCACACACACCGGTGAATACTTCACTTTACTTTTGGCTCGGGTGAAGAACAGACGTGTCTGCTCTCACCCTCGCCTTGACTGCCCTTAATCTGTTTTGCCTTTTCTTTCTCAGAGTGTGTGAAGTTGGCCTCTATAAACATGTGTACGTGTCCTGGTTTACCTGACCGCCCCTTGTGGGACCTTTATGTCGGTGGTAGACACCGATCCTCACACCTTGTGTCCTCATTGTAGGGGCCAACGGTGTGTAAAGGGTAATGTAAGCGGTGAGTATATGAAGTGGTCTACCTCCCAGTGGGAGAGGTTTGCCCGGCACCGGAAGAAGAAGTCCAAGGGATATTTCTCCTCCAAAGGTTTCTTTGAAGAGAGAAAATCCCAAGGCCTCTTCTTCCGTAATCCAAACCACCTCCGAAGCTCCCACTCGATCGGTCTCTGCCGAGAGGCCGTCGAAGGGGTTATGTAGACCGTTGTTCTGTTGACCGATCCCGGGGTGCGGGAGAGGTAGTTGCCTCCCATAGCGAATCAACTGCCCCTACTCCCTCGGAGGAGGATATTGATTTCTCTGTGCTTAATCGTGATTTGTTGCAGCTTTGGTCTTCCTTGGGGTTTCAGGGTTCGTCCTCCAAGGAAGCCCTGTTTGATATGATCAAACTGGGAGCAGCTGTTAAACAGTCGCCGGCGATAGCAGACGTAGATCCTCTGTCTATCGCCGACGTCGTTATAACGGAGGCCTCCGGTGTGTCGGATCAAACTGCTCCTGTTGTTGCTGAGTTAGCTGAAGGCTCTGATTCCCCCTCCGAACATCTTTTGAGGGTGGAACTTAGTCCCACAGTCTCTCCTGCTGGTGATTCTCCCTCCCCGGGGGAGGTCACTTACAGAGATTCCTCTGTAGAGGCCTTACGGAGGTCAGCTTGCTGATCCCACGGCCCCTATAGGGCGTATAAGACGGAAGGCTCGTCCTCCCCTTCGCCGTAGGGGACTTCCTTCTCCTTTTCGGCTCGTCGTCTGCTGAGGAGACTCATCGTTCTCCGATCCTGCCAGCTACCATCTTAGACCTCTCCGAAGATCGTTCGCGATCTTCGGTGGAAGGTCGTCCTTCGGGACCCCCTGACCTGTCACCCTCCAGACCTGCTGTCCTGCCATCATCCTTCAAGGATGCTGATCCTGTCATTGTACAGGCACCGGTCCCTTCAGGGGCACAATGGACTTGAGCGCAAAACTGTGCCTCAGTCCCTTAAGCGCCAGGCACCCCCTGCGCGCCGTCTTGCTGCTGTTCCTGACCTAGTGCCATTGCATTCCCTTGCGCGCGTGCTCCTGCTCCTGTTCCTGTTCTTGCGCGCCAACGATCTCCTGCGCGCCCTCCTGCAGTTCCTGTTATAACGCGTCAGCGCTCTCCTGCGCGCCAGCGCCCTCCTGCAGTTCCTGCAACAGCGCTCGAGCGCTCTCCTGTTCGTCAGCGCTCTCCAGGGCCTCAGCGCACTTCTGGAATTAAGCGCACAGCCACAGTTCCTGACGCAGCGCGCAAGCATTCACCAGCGCGCAAGCACTCACCAGCGTGCCAGCGCCCTCCTACAGTCCAGCGCGCAGTACAGGAGGTACCTAAGCTACCGCACGGGCGCTCACAGGTACCCCTGCCTTCTTCCTCTAAACTGCGTACCCCTGTGCGCCCGAATCCTGTCGCGCGCCCAGCCCAGCAGCGCACACCCGTGCGCCCGAATCCTGTTGCGCACCCTGCGCTCCCATCGCAGCAGCGCACACCAGTGCGCTTGATTCCTGTTGCGCGCCCTGCGCGCCCACTACAGCAGCACACGCCCTTACGCCCGCATCCTGATGTGCGCCATGCGCGCCCACGATCTCCTGCGCGCCCAGCGCACCCTCGTTCTCCTCAGAGGGCGGTTCCTGCACCACCTGCGCATCGTTCTCCTGTGCGCCAACGCGCAAAATCACCTTTGCGCCCTCGCCCCGTGCTTCTTGACACGCGCGCTCCACGCCCACATGCTAGGAATATTTCTCCTGCGCACACGCGCCCAATAATTTCGCCCGCACGGGCTCATCAGTAGGTTCCTGCGCGCCCGCGCACACGCGAGCAGAAGGTTGCTCACGCTCCAACTCCTATCCTGCCTTCAACACCGCCCCACGTTCCAGCTTCTGCGTGCCGCACACCCTCGCCGTCACCTATGCTCGCCCGCACACTCTCGCCCGCGCGCGCGGTCACGTGCGAAGTTTCTATATCACACGATTTTGCCTCGCGCGATCCAGTGCAGAGTTCATTGCGCGACTACCAGCGCGATTCATGCCGCGATCGCCAGTTCGATCCCGCACGCGACTTCATGGGGCTTCAGGCGGACAGATCTTCTCGTTCCCCCCCTCGCAAGCGCAGAACAGCACGCTCGCCGGAGGAGGGGAGGTTTCCGGGCAGGTCCAAGGACTCTCTTTCAGCTCTGTTTCAGGCGAACTCTCGTTTGTTGACTCCTCCTAAGGATCGTTCGATCCCCTTCCCTCCAGAGGGAGTGTCTGACAGCGCGACTGTCGGCCAACAGCCCTGGTTTGGTACCATGGTCAGAGCTCTCATGCAGGCTTTTAAGCCTGTGTTCTCGGAATGAGGTCACAAAGCAGTGGCTACCTCTTCTCCCCTGAAGAGGAAGAGAGGAGTCCCCTCTGTGGTGACTTCTCCAAGGGCTAAGCTGTCTCCTCGGAAATCCTTGCGCAAGGCTCCTTCTCCCCCCTAGACTTTCTCTCCCTCCTCTGCGGACGAGGATTTCCCATCCCCAGGGGAATCGGACGAGTCGGTCCGTTCCTCCATCGCACCAATGGGGGAAACTCCGCCTCTCCCTGAGAAGTCTCCTCACACGGGGTTGGAGAAGAGCCTGCATCCATCGTTGCTAGAGTCCTGTATCCCTCCCAGGAGGGAACCAAAGGACTCGAAGACTTTGCCGAAGTCTTCTGCAAGGATCAGACAGGAACCAGCTAGACCCTCGGAGAATGTCCACGTGTCCCCCCAGGAAGAGCCACTGGGGACTGGAGACTTTGCTGCTAGCCCTTCGGGAGGAGAGCATCAAGAGTCAGAACATGGGGTTTGGCAAGTTCTGACCCTCGTGAGAAATCTCAATGGGTTTCCGGACCCTTAGATTCCTCCTCGTGAGGGTAAGGACATGGTCTTGGACCGAGTCTACGGCACCCAGAAGCTCTCTAGGGCCAGTGCAGCCTTGCCCTGGTCACAAGGGATGAAGAGTGCCAGAGACAAGGTCGAAGGCCAGCTCTCCGAGCTTGCCTTCTCCAACAAATCCAGCGCCGGTAGCAAGCTCCTCCCTCCTCCTCGTGTCCACCAAAAAAGGTATTTTGAGATCTTAGAGGAGACTTGTTTGAGTCTTCCCATTCACCATTCTGTGGAAGAACTCACTGGGGGAGTCCCTTAGAGAGACTTTCCAACCGGCAGGTTTCGTATTCTGCTACTGAGATCCTAAGCCAGGAGAAGGTGGCGAAGTGTGCCATGCAGGCAACTTCGTGGCTTGACATCTGGCTGGGGTCTCTGAGCATCCTGGTGCGGTCTGAGGACCTGTCCAAAGAAAGCACCAAGAAGGCACTAGAGACACACTTACTCTCTGGCACGCGGACCAAGTCTCGAGCTTGTGGGCTAATACGATCCTGAAAGGTCGAGACGCAGTTGCCGAGAGGTTCCACCAGAAAGTCCCCAGTTCCGACGTTAGCAGGCTCAGACACTCTTCAGTGCTCAGTAAGAGTCTGTTTGAGCCTAAGGACATGGAGCTAGCCGCTGAGAGGTAGAGGAAGTCCAACCAGGACTCCCTCCTCCATAGGGCCCTGACAGCAAGGCCCTACAAACCTCCAGCAACTCAACAGCCCCGTCCAGCTAAGAATACGAAAAAAACGACAGCAGCGAAGCCAAAGGTGTCCAAGCCCTTTCCCGTCAAGGAAAGAAAGGGCAGGAAGTCCTCCAGGGGAGGTAAAAATCCTAGAGGGAGCATCCGAGGCCATAAACGCTAGGATTGGCAGTCCCCCTGCATGTCCGCCAGTGGGGGATGCCTACAAAGTTGCGCGACAAGGTGGAAGAAACTCGGGGCAGATACCTGGACGATTTCCGTCATAGCTCAGGGTTATCGCGTCCCGTTCACATCCTCTCTACCTCCCCTGACAGCGAGGCCAGTGTCATTGAGCTCCCTTACCATGAGATCGGTAAGGGGGCAAGCCCTCCGGTCAGAAGTCGAGACAATGTTGAAGAAGGACGCTCTCCAAGAGGTGGCAGACGGGTTCTCAGGCTTCTACAGTCGACTCTTTCTTATAAAGAAGGCGTCTGGAGGCTGGAGACCAGTCATCAACCTCTCGACCCTGAACGGGTTTGTCAAACAGACTCCGTTCAGCATGGAGACGGCAGACACGGTCAGACTTGCAGTGAAACCGCAAGACTTCATGTGTACACTGGACCTGAAGGATGCGTACTTCCAGACCTCAGTCCATCTGTCTTCCAGGAAGTACTGTACCTAAGATTTTGCCTAGACAACAAGATCTACCAGTTCAAGGTGCTGTGCTTCAGTCTCTCAACAGCTCCTCAGGTGATCACCAGAGTGTTCACCCTGATATCATCGTGGGCTCACAGGATCGGTATCCGTCTCCTCTGTTACCTGGACGACTGGCTGATCCTAGCAGACTTGGAGGCAACCCTTCTTCGCCACCGAGACAGGCTTCTCGAACTTTGCCAGGATCTGGGGATCATGGTAAACCTCGAGAAGTCCTCCCTGAAGCCCTCTCAGAAACTGGTATACCTAGGCATGGTTATAGACACCAATCTCCACTAAGCCTTCCCATCAGACGACAGGATAGCAAGGCTGAGGAAGGTCGCAAGGCCTTTCCTCAATCGAGGAGAACTTCCAGCCCAAACGTGGTTACGTCTCCTCGGCCACCTCTCTTCCTTGGCCCATCTGGTTCCCAATGGTCGCCTCAAAATGAGATCCCACCAGTGGCGACTCAAGTCTCGGCGGAATCAAGGACACGATTCCCCGGACTCTCTGATCCTTATGGGTCCCGCGGAACAGACGGACCTTCGGTGGTGGCTAGCAGACGAGAACCTATGAAAGGGAGTGGATCTTCTCGTCCTTCCCCCGGATTTGATGTTGTTTTCGGACGCATCAAAGATAGGGTGGGGGGCCCATGTTCTGAACCACAGGACATCAGGCCTGTGGTCAGAATCAGAAAGGTACCTTCACATAAACCTGCTAGAAATGAAGGACGTATTCCTGGCACCTCAGAAGTTCCTTCAGGTCCTGGCGGGCCACTCTGTGGTGGTGATGAGCGACAACACCACAGTAGTGGCTTATATCAACAAGCAGGGAGGTACCCTCTCGAAACAGCTATCCCATCTTGCAGTAGAGATACTGAGATGGTCCGAAGTCCACTCGGTCACACTTTCAGCTCGCTTCATTACAGGCAAAAGGAATGTGCTCGCCGACAGTCTGAGCAGAACGACGCAGATAGTGAGTACCGAATGGTCTTTGGATCCTCAAGTAGCCAACAAAGTCCTGACTTTGTTGGGTTCCCCGACTGTGGATCTGTTCGCTACAGCGCTGAACTTCAAGCCCCCACTGTACTGCTCCCCAGTCCCGGAACCCAAGGCTCTCTAGCAAGATGCCTTCCAACAACGGTGGGACAACATCGTTTACGCCTTTCCCCCATTCTGTCTGATGAGGAGGGTGCTCAACAAGACCTGAATATCGGTCAATCTTTCGATGACCCTGATAGCTCCGCTATGGCATCACGCAGACTGGTTTCCGGACCTCCTGCAACTCCTGACGGATCCCCCGAGAGAACTCCCTCCATGTCACGAGCTACTCAAACAACCACACGCCAACATCTTCCACAAAGCCGTAGCTTCACTTCGACTTCACGCCTGGAGACTATCCAGCACCTCCTCGCTGAGAGAGGATTTTCGCAACAAGTTGCGAATAGGATGTCTGGACACCTGCGCAGGTCATCCGCAGGGGTCTACCAGGCGAAGTGGCGAGTTTTCTGTGGTTGGTGTCGTGGAAGGGGTATCTCTCCACTCGATGCCACTATTCCAGCAATAGGGGAGTTCTCCGTGTATTTGCGGGAAGAAATGTGCCTTTCAGTCTCGGCGGTGAAAGGCTATCGCTCAGCCTTAAGTCTAGCCTTCAGGCTCAAAGGAGTGGATATTTCTTCCTTGCTGGAACTTTCCCTACTCATACAGAATTATGAACTTACCTGCCCTCGGTCGGAAGCGAGACCTCCTCCTTGGAACGTGGTTCGAGTTCTCAGGTCTCTGAAGAGACCTCCCTACGAACCATTACGCCAGGCTTCAGATCGCCACCTTACTTGGAAGACGGTGTTCCTGCTAGCTTCGGCCTTTGCCAAACGAGTCAGCGAACTCCATGGTCTCTCATACATCACCCATTCAAGGGGATGGGGGGAGGTAACGTTCAGGTTCGTCCCTGAGTTTGTTGCCAAGACTCAGAATCCGGGAGTGCCGGACCCTCGGTTCAACTCTTTCCAGGTTTCGAGTCTTCGTTCTATAACAGATGACCCAGACCATTTCCTACTGTGCCCAGTAAGGAGTCTGAGGTTGTATCTTAAAAGAACAGCTGCAGTTTGTCTCCAGGTGCAAGCCTTGTTTGTGAGCACCGGGAAAACGAAGAGGAGGGTCACCAGGAATACCATCTCGGCTTGGATTTGCAAGGTAATACACCAAGCCTTGAATCCTGACCCTCCTCCGTCACGTCGCCCCAGAGCACATGATGTCAGGGGCATAGCTATGTCCCTGGCCTTCAAGAAGAACTATTCAGTGACGCAGGTCCTGCAAGCTGGGGTGTGGAAGCGTCAGACGACCTTAACAGCCCACTACCTACAAGACGTGACACACAGGAGACTCGATATGTTCTCTATCGGCCCTGTGGTGGCTGCACAACAGCTGATCTAACCTCAGGCTCCTTAATGGACAGGTAGCAGAAAGTTGAGGGCATTGTTACCTGGTTTTAGTCTGCATGAATGAAAAGGTTTGCCTGGCCCTTATTCTTTACTTCATCCTCTCCTCCCTTGGAGAAAGCAGCATCCTGGGTTCTCTGCATAGCTGACCTCAAACCACTGCAGGTAAACCATGCTTCCTTGTTCCCAGTATTAAGGTTGATACTCTCGCGTCCCCATACCCTGACGAGGTGGTATTGGGAGAGTCCTAGCCTAGATTTCCATCTGAAGAACTCCAGGTCAACTTCCTAGGACGAGTCACTCTTCTCACCTTCACACACAGCTTATGTAGGCCGCAGCAGTTGCATAGCAATGCTAGCGAGGTGCAGGGACTCCTTATTGCCTGAGTACTTACACACTCAAATATGGAGTCCCTGGGCAAAGCCAAAGCCAGTGAGTCACCCATATTAAATAGCGAGGTTTGTATTTCAGTTATGGAACAAATGACAAATTCGTAGATAATTTGTATTTCTGGGTCAACCTATGTTCGCCGGTGAAAAAGTCCTTCTTGTCACTTTTCTGATTAAATATCTTCCAAATATACCAGAGAAAGTTAAAGTATGGAATGCAGAGGTTACTACCCTCACGCGAGCACCCCTAAGGGCGTCGTGTATAAAGAAAGGGCGTGTGAAAGCCACTATTCACAGGTCGTCTTCCATTTAGAGTATTCCTTTGTCAATATACACGAGGGGTAACCGCACCAACCTGAGTCACCCCCCCGACGCCCGACACCAGCGCCATCTGACATCCTTCTGTATGGATTTCAAAATTGGCTTGGACAGGAAAGGGAAGGGAGAAACAGGGAAGGGTTTCACCGGGCGACACAGGTCTCTCCCCAGAAATAGATTTTTCCTTCGTCAAAATCCCTTTTCTGGGTCGACGTGTTCGCCGGTGAAAATTTACAAGAGAATGCCTTCCAAGCCCATGAGTATCAGTTAAACAGGTAAATGAATAAATATCTTAGGAGTAAAGATTATATACATTAATAAATAATACAACATAAGAGTGAATGTCGTTCATAATTGACATATCAAAGCCTGATACTAGGGGAGCTGAATGCGTTCCACCGAGGTGAGAGGCATCGGGGTGAGAGTGGCAGGTAGAAGGGAGAAGAAAGAGAGTTGGACGAAAAATGAAATTAGAAGGAACAGGGAGACTAATCTGGGGAGATGATACTCCCAACTGCAATGGTAGAAAATTTTAGGGCTTGTATGTTCTTTAGATAGTGGCATTTAAAGATCATAGGAGATTTCCAACCTGTATGCTTTTTAAGATCATTAAAATTCATGTTTTGAAAGTAGTTAATTGAGGTGGCTACTCCCCGAATATCGTGTGCCTGAGGAAAGGATTCCGGGTTAGCCTGCTTGATGAAGTAAAGTATTTGCTGTCTAATACCTTGAATGGAGATAGTACCCCCTTGTTCCCTGATGAACAAGGGACCGGAGGAACGTGTGGTAGATCTAGCTAAAAAAGCCCTAAGAGTCACTACTGGACATAGAGAAGCATCTTGTGGAAGAGGGATAATCTTCCAAGGAGACCATCTGTTTTGAGGGTCTTCATTTTTAGCTAGGAAACTTCTATCCGGGGAGAGCAGTACTTCCCCTGACGAGAGGAAATCTAGGTTCTCAGGATTACGGGAGAGAGCTGCTAATTCTGAAATTCTGGCACCTGAGGCCATGGCTGTAAGAAATAGGGTCTTTCTAAGTAGCGAAATGTACGAGCAGGATTCGTTATTGGTTTCTGATGCCAATTTCAAAACATCGTTTAGAAACCATGAGACCTTTTGTGGACGGATATTATTATTATTGCGTAGTTTGTGCAATACTTTCATTAGAAGATTCACTGGTGGAAATAGGTAAATCTTCCAAGCTGACTAGATGGTGGTTAAAGTGCTAACTGTTAGGCCTTTGCCAAATAGGAACCTCAAGAAAGAGATGGCTATATTCGGAGACATACGAGCATGGTCTGAACCCTTAGGGAATCTGCTAGTTGTTAACGGCCGAATCATATTGGCGAGTTACCGAGTCCCTTTTGTCTAATTCGATGAAGAGACCGTTTCCCGGTTCAATGTTCGCGTCTCTACGATCTGCAAACTTCCTGTAGTCCACAAAGTTAGAGTTTTGGCTATCCTTGAGTAATCTGACACAGTGAGTTTGGATTACTTGAGTCAGTTTGGGGAACGGGATCCGGAAGGGACGGAGTTTCAACTCGAGGAGGAGAGGAAACCAACTGTTCTTGGCCAGTGAGGTGGTACTAAAGTCACTGTCCCCCGGAAGGGGCCTAGTTTGTGTAAAAGTCTCATTAGAAGATTCACTGGGGGAAATAGGTAAACCTTCTTCTAATGGTTCCTGAGTATCCACCGGAATGAAATTATGTCTAGAGACCATTCCGACTCCAGTGGTTTCGTCCTGGATAGTGAGTCCGCTCTCACATTCTGGACTCCTGCTAGGTGAGTTACTGACAGGAACCAGTTCTTTTCTGTTGGCCTGGCGAAGATAGTGACCAGGATCCGATTCAGGTTGGGTGACTTGGATCCTCCCCTTTTGAACCCGTGTACTACGTCTGTTCTGTCTGACACTACAGTACTGTGATGTGGCTCGACCTCGGAGGAGAGTGTCTCCTCAGGGTCAAGAACACTGCCATGGCTTCGAGAACATTGGTATGGGACTGTTTCATGGCGGGTGACCAAGAGCCCTGAAACATCTGATGTTCGGAGTAATCTCCCCATCCACTTAGAGGTGCGGGCGACACAGGTCTCTCCCCAGAAATAGATTTTTCCTTCATCAAAATCCCTTTTTTCCTAACCATACAAACCTTGGCTATTTAATCAAACTTGCTCGCCAGCCCTGTCCCCAGTGAAGTCCTACCTCTAGGTAAAGTGAAGTATTCACTGGTGTGTGTGAGGTGGGGGGGGGGGGGGTAGCAAGCTACCCCTCCCTACCCCCCGTTAACTAGCGGTGGGGTAGTAAACCCTCGTTAAAACTGTAATGGCTCGTCATTCACCTCCGTCGAAGTAATAATAATGTATAGTTAGGAAAAATACAATTGTTCCGTAACCGAAATACAAACCACGCTATTTACACAGGGTTTCGGCGTAGCTGAAAAGACGAGCCATTAGAATTTAACGAGGGTGTATTACCCCCGCGCCAGCTAGCAAGGGAGTAGGGGAGTGGTAGCTAGCTTCCCCTCCCCCCCTCACACACCTGTGAGCTGCTTCACTTCACTTTTGGCTTGGACGATGAACAGACGTCTCTGTCCCGTCCTCGCATGGCAGCCATTTATGTTTTGTCTTATTTAATTACTTACTTTTCTTATACTTAATATATATGTAAACATTCTTGTTTATTTATATATTTAAGTATAGAAATACAGTAAGTTTCCTTTTCAGTGTTTGTGCTGTGTGTGTGTGTAGGAAGTCCACTCATTGTACGACAACTTTTCCGCGTGGTCTCAGGCCACCACGGGGACTTTTCATGGGTCGCGATCTCTCCCTTGGTCCTTCGGTCTCCCTTCGGCGGGCGCCGTGGGGAATATTATCGCTGGACTTTACTTATTAATCTGTTTCTCCACTGTTCCTCCTTCCCTACGGGGAACTTGGTCTATCAGCATGGGGAACTTGGGAGTTTAGTTTGACTACAGTCTCTCTCTCTCTCCTTAAGGTCGTTCACCCTTTTATTACTACTACGTATTATGGTAGCTTCCTTCCCGTTGTGGGATGAGTTGCTACTTCGTTTATTTTGTCTCTTTTTTTTAATTAAATCTAATTGTATTTGTTAACTTTTCAGCTTCTGTGTAGAACGCTTCCCTTCGGGGTTCATTCGTTCTTACTATTAGTGAACATTCTTAGATGAATTACATATTTATAATTGTTATAATTCTGTTTTGTTACAGTTCTCTGCCTTCCCCTCCCCCCCTTCCCGTGAGTGTCAGTGGGGGAGGAGGGCGCATTCCTGTGCGTAATTCTTATATGCTTTTCCCACAGGGGTTCCTCTTCGGAGTTCCCCCGGGGGAATTAATGTTAACTAATTGTTTTATTTTCACAGTTAACTATCTAGTTTTTCGTTTGCCTAATGTGCCAACGAAGCAGAGCTGTCCTGTTGAGGCCTGGGGAGTCTGCCATTGTCCCTTCTCCTAGCAGTTCTCCCGTGACAACTGTCAGCTCCTTAGTTCATTTAGAACGCTCAGGAGGTTCACCTCCATGGGTGGGTACTTCCCTTCCGAGGGAGGTTCCCTTCCCGGGTATGAGTTTTTTCCCCTTCAAGGGGGTGCATCTTCTCTTACCTTAATAATTTCTGGTCCTCGGGTGGTTATGCTCTTGGTGCTGAGCGACCGCTTTTGTAACCATGCTCAAAGGGCTGAGCGGTTGCAAGGCCGGACCATGGAGTTCGTGCGATTATGCTTTTGATGCTGAGCGGTCGCACTTGCAGCTACGCTCAAGGGGTTGAGCAGCTGCAGGAGCTCCTCTTCGGAGGGTTGCTCTTTATGGTCAGCTTGCTGATCCAATGGCCTCAAGGGGCGCCTTCATCAGTTCTTCCTGTCTCTTCTACGAAGTGTTCACCTCTCTCGTTCGCGAGAGAGGACACTCATAGAGACTCCTTCAGAGGACTCCCCTGCTGTTGTTGCTGAAGGCTCAGTTTCCCCCTCCGAACATCTTCGAGGGGCAGCCGAGTCCAACGGTCTCTCCTGCGAGTGTCTCTCCCCCTCGGGAGAGTTCACTAACAGAGACTCCTCTTCGGAGGACTGATGATCGTGCTCCTGTCCGTGGTCGTCTTCATCTTCAGCCGCAGAGGATCCTCCTCGATGAGAACAGACAGTTGCGGCTGCTTCGCTAGACCTGTCAGCAGTTCGTTCGCGATCTTCGACACCTTCCAGATCTTCTTGTCTTCCTTCTCCCTTCCTGGACGCAGTAGCGCTGTGGGCGCCTCTCCACCCCGTTTTCCAAACGGGCACCGGTCCCTTCGGGGGTTAGGGATTATCTCACAATATGAGTAAGTCCCTTTGGTGCCAGGTTTTTTTTACCTGTGCAACCTCGAGCGCGCAGTAGTTCACAAATGCTCCTGCTGTGGACCAGACTTCTGCTGAATCAACTCCTGATCGCCAACTCTTCTGATACCTGTGCGACTACACGCCATGTGCGCCTACGGTCTTCTGAATGCCCATGATTGCCTGATTGCCCTTTCCTGATGTGCGCAATGCGCGCCAACGTTCGCCCTCGCACCCACGATCTCTGGATCTGGGCGTAAGCAGGGAGATTTTCTTCTCTGAACTCCTCGTGCACCTGCTCGCCAGCACGCATCTGCGCCCCCTTCCTGATGTGCGCAATACGTGCCAACGTTCACATACAAGCCCAATATCTTCGGATCTGGGCGCAGGCAAGGAGTTATTCCTTCGCCTCCTCGCCGACAATCTCTCTGGTTCTGCACCCTCGCTGATATCGTCTGGCCGCACATTTCTTCTGGCCACGCAACTACGCTCCTACGATCTCCTGGTTCCTGCCTCGTTACGCGCAGTTCAAGAAGTTCCTACACTAGTGCACAGGCGCTCTCAGGTTCTTCTGGACTCGCAGCGCCCTTCTGACGCGTGGTTCCAGTTCCAGCGCGCCAACGCGCCAGCACGCCTCCACTTCACACTGCGCCACCCAGGAGACGCCTAAGCTAGCGCACAGGCGCTCACAGGCACCCCTGGGCTCTCCTTACGCACCAGCAATCTCCTACGCGCCCGCACGATTCTTCGCCTGCGCGCAAGCGTTTTCAACGCGTCAACGCTTCAATCGTCGTAGGTTTCCTACACGCCCACGCGTTAACTCTCCTGTACGCGATCGGTTGCTACGCGCCACTGCTCGCCAACGCGCCAACGCGCCATCGCTTGCCCACGCGCCATCGCTTGCCCACGCGCCATCGCTTGCCCACGCGCCATCGCTTGCCCACGCGCCATCGCTTACCAACGCGCCTTCGCCCGCCTACGAGCCATCGCTCGCTTATGCACCATCGGTCTCCCCGCCGCCTGCGCTCGCCCTTGTGCCCGCACACCTGTGTTCGCTCGCGCGCGAACCAATGGTTTTCCATCACGCGAGCGCCAGCGCGATTCCTGCCAGCGAGCCATTGCTCGCCAATGTGCCATGTTCAGGAAAACATTCCACCATGGAATGTAACTCGCAGATGCCAAAATGTAATGCACAAACTCAAACAAACCAAATGACCATACAGTAAATTCGAGAGATTGCAAAGCTTTTGAGTTAGAATTGAAAAGACTAGTAGAAAATACTGATCTTGGATACTATGGATGTCATAAACTGTGGCTACTTAAATGAAACTATCCAAATTTGAGAATTGATAAACGGGAAATACTTTAACATACGCCATCGGTCTCCCGACCTCCAGCGCTCGCCCTTTCAACCGCGCTCGCCCTCACCTGCGCGCCCGCGCGCACTTTCACCTGCGCGCCCGCGCGCACTTTCACCTGCGCGCCCGCGCGCACTTTCACCTGCGTGCCCGCACGCAGGCACACCCACGTTCGCTCACGAGCGAACCAACGATTTGCCATCACGCGAGCGCCCGGGTGATTTCGACCGCTATTCCCGTCTGGTTATCGCAACACGGGCAACCCTGCGAGTCTTCTTGGGCGCGTACTTCCAGATCACGATCTTCTCCCCGTAAACGTAGAGCATCGCACGTACAAGAGCAGGAAGAATCTTCAGAGAGGTCTGGGCAACATTCTTCTCCTTCCTTTCAGGCAGGCCCCATCATCTCTACTCCTCAGGATCGTTCGATTCCCTTTACCCTAGCGGGAGTCGCTGACACTGCGTCTGTCAGCCGTCAGCAGAGGAGGTACAGTACTTCGAGATCATGGGGGAACCTGGTTTAGCCCTTCCTCTCCACCATTCCGTGGAAGGGTCTCCCCAGGGAGTTTATCTTTCGAGAAATTCTCCACCTGGCAGGTGACATTCTCGTCTTCGGAGATCTTAAGCCAGGAGAAAGCCGCAAAGTGTGCCATGCAGGCCACTTCGTGGCTGGTTGTCTGGCTTGGATCTCTGGGCATCCTGTTGCGATCCAAGAATTTGTTCAAGGAGAGCTCCAGGAAGGTCATGGAAACTTTCCTCCTCTCGGGCACGAGCACCATTGTTTCCCGGCTCACCAAGTTTCGAACTTGTGGGCAAACTCGATGTTAAAGCAATGAGATGCAGTGACCGAGAGGTTCCTCTCGGAAGTCCCAACCATGGATGTCGGCAAGCTCAGACACTCTTCCACTCTTGGAAAGACCTTGTTTTGAGCCCAAGGACAGGGAACGGACAGCTTAGAGGTGGAGAAAGCGAATCACGGTTCGCTCCTTCAAAGGCGCTTGCATCCAGACCCTACAAGCCTCCAGCGCCTCGAAAACAACAGCCTCGTCAGCCTAGGACATCGGAACCGGCCCTAGCAGCTAAGACAAGGTGTCTAAACAGCAGCCCCCTCCTGTCAGAGACAAGAAGGGCGGGAAGTCCTTCTGGGGAGGCAATAATCCTGAGGGAGCGGCCGAGGCCGCAAATGCTAGGATTAGCAACCCCCCTGCATGGTCCCCAGTGGGGGGATGCCCAAGGTTGCGCGCTCAGGTGGCAGCAACTCTGGGCCGATTCCTGAACGATCTCCTTGATCAGCCAAGGATATCGCGTCCCGTTCTTTACATCTCTACCTCCACTGACAGCGAATCCAGTGTCGCTGAGCTCCTATGCCATGGGATCGGCAAAGGGGCTAGCACTTCGGGCAGAAATCGAGACCATGCTCTAGAAGGATGCTCTCCAAAAGGTCATCGACGGCTTCTCCCACCGGCTTCTTCAGTCAACTCTTTCTTGTAAGAAAGCGTCGGAAGGCTGGAAACCTGTCTTGACCTCTCAGCCCTGATCAAGTTTGTCGAACAAACTTCGTTCAGCGTGGAACAGCAGAGTCAATCAGGCTTTTAGTGTGACCACAACTCTTCATGTGCACACTGAATCTGAAGGACGGGTACTTCCAGATCCCAATCCATCCGTCTTCCAGGAAGTACTTGAAATTCAGCCTAGACAACAAGATATACCAGTTCAAGGTACGGCGTTTCGATCTCCCCGCAGCACCACAGGTGTCCTCCAGAATGTTCACCCTGTTATCTTCATGGCCACACAGGAGCGGCATCCGTCTC
The DNA here is from genome assembly GCF_036898095.1 of Palaemon carinicauda. Taxonomy (NCBI): domain Eukaryota; kingdom Metazoa; phylum Arthropoda; class Malacostraca; order Decapoda; family Palaemonidae; genus Palaemon; species Palaemon carinicauda. The sequence goes on along the minus strand of NC_090762.1, from coordinate 60,112,093 downwards.
CTTCGTTTTCTGGATGACTGGCTATCCCAGGCAGTCTCGGAATCGACCCTTCTTCAACACCGAGACAAGCTTCTGGGACTTTGCCAAGATCTAGGGATCATGGTAATTCTCGAGAAGTCTTCTCTGCTTCCATCTCAACAACTGGGATATCTAGGCATGATATTAGACTCCAATCTCCAAGCCTTCCCATCAGATCTTATGATAGCAAGGCTGAGGAGAGTCGCAGAACCTTTCCTCAGAGAGGAGAGCTTCCAGCCCAATCTTGGTTACGCCTCCTAGGTCACCTTTCCTCCTTGGCCAAGCTAGTTCCAACAGCCGCCTCAGGATGAGATCCGTGCATCAGCGGCCCAAGTCCCGGTGGAATCAAGACAACGATTCCCCGGACACTCTGGTGGGACCTGCAGAACGAATGGACCTGCTGTGGTAGTTGACCTATGGAAACCTTTGCAGGGGAATGGATCTTCTCGCCCTTTCCCCACATTTGATGCTGTTCTTGGACTCGTCAAAACAAGGGGGGGTCCACGTTCTGAATCAGGCCTATGGTCAGAACCAGAAGGGTACCTCCACATCAATCTGCTAGGAATGAAGGCCGTAGTCTGGCCCCTCAACACTTCCAACAGACCCTGGTGAGTCACTCCATGGATGACAACTCCACGGTAGTGCTTTTTGTTTCAACAAGCAGGGAGGTACCTTTTCATATCGACTTTCTCATCTTGCAGTAGAGATACTGAGATGAACCGAAGTCCATCCACTCATACCCTATCGGCTCGTTTCATTCCGGACAAAGGAATGTGCTCTCCAACAGTCTGAGCAGGGCTTCACAGATAGAGAGTACCGAGTGGTCCTCGACCCCCCCTGGTCGCCAAGAGGTCCAGACCTTGTGGACCTGTTTGCGACAGCCTTGAATTTCAAGCTGCCGCTGTACTACTCCCAGTCCCAGACCCCAAGGCACTCTGACAAGATGCCTTCCTACACGGTGGGATAACATCGACGTCTACGTCTTCCCACCATTCTGTCTGTTGAGAAGGGGGCTCAACAAGACCAGACTATCGGTCAACCTGTCAATGACTCTGATAGCTCCGCTGCGGCATCCTGCAGAGTGGTTCCCGGAACTTCTGCATCTCCAGACGGAACTCCTGAGAGAGCTTCCCCCACGACATGAGCTAGTCAAACAATCACACTGCAACATCTACCACAAGCCGTTCGCTTCGGCTCCGTGCCTGGAGACCATCCAGCATCCCCTCACAGAGAGAAGCGTTCCGCAACAAGTTGCGGAGCGGATGTCTCGACACCTGGGAAAGTCATCCGCAGGGGTCTACCAGGCGAAGTGGAGAGTCTGTGGTTGGTGTTGTGGGAGAGGTACCTCTCCCCTTGATGCCACTATTCCAGCAATAGCGGAGTCATTGTATATCGGCGGGAGGAAATACGCCTTTCGCTCTCGGCAGTGGAAGCCTATCGCTCAGCTTTTAGTCTGGCCTTCAGGCTGAAAGGAATAGTCATTTCCTCCTCGCTGGATCTTTCTTCGCTCATATGAAACTACAAACTTACCGGCCCCCAGTCGGAAGTGAGACCTCCTCCATGGAACATAGTTCAGGCTCTTAGAGCTCTTAAGAGATCTCCTTGCGAACCCCTCTTAATGAGAGAATGCCTTGATGAAGTCATTGAGCTTCAGCACAGCATTTCATTCCCGTGCTGAATCTTGGTGACGGGCAAGAGGGCTCTCGAACTTGGGGAAATTGCTCCCCCAGTTCGAATCTAAATTTCTCTCTTTCATCTTTTTCTTCCTCTTTATATGGCTTCAACCTTCTCCTAATATTATAAACTTTCCTTCATGTTGCTGTCCCAACCCTATGAGTAAAATTTCCCATATGTATGTGTATATATTTACATATATATGTGTGTTTATTATTATTTTTTTTTTCTCTTTTATGGCATGGATGTTTCTACATCTGTTATTGCCACTTGGGCGGATGTTTATACATCCGGTATTGCTGCCTGCTTTGATGAATGGGAAAGGTGTCACAGTTGGGAGGTGTTTGTGCTCAAAGCTATATGTGAGAGTATTGGATGATCTCAGCCATCCCGAAGATGGTTTGGACCTTTTTGGCGGAACTATTCTCAAGTGTTGGGTCTTCGGAATCCAGAGGGATCCAACGCTTGGGGTAGGACTCTCGGCTTTTGGCCGGAAGCCCGTCATTACAGATATGGGGAGGATGATTCCATAGTTTCTTGGTCTCAGTCCTAACAGGCGGGTTCAGCTTACACCTGTGCCTCTATATCTGTTTTGATGCTATCCTTCGGGTAGGGTATGGAGTGGACCATCTGGGAAGTATACTCTCACTGTGCCGGTAGTGGAGAGTGTAAATTTCCTCCCAACATGTGATGCCTTAATGTTCTCAAGCAGGTAAATCAAACTTCAAAAAATCACTCTTCTCTCTTCTTTTTATGATGGATTCTTGTGAAAATGACCCCACCTCCCCTGGATATGCTGACTCGCCCCCGGCACTGTTGACGACCTCTGGCAATTCATTTAAAGAAAACTCCGTTGACGACGTAGGAACTAAAAAGGACTATTCTTTAAACACTCGGAAAAAGGTTAATTTGGGCAACACAGGAAAATTGAATGTCCTGCACATTACCCAAATCCCATTAGAAACTAATTATGATATGCTACATAAAATATTTGAGTGTTATGGATTAATAAAAGAAATTAGAATGAAACTTCAAGATGATAATTGGGAATCTTGGTTATCATTTAATTGTCATGAGGAAGCATTTAATGCAAGCCGTAATATTGTTGATATTAAAGTAGGTAATATGAGTGTTAAGGGTGCTCTGTGTGATAGGGCACCTAAAGATCTGGAGGTCTACAGACCAGCAGACTGGGCTGATAAAGATATAGAGGCAGATATGCCATCCCAAAGAAAGCCAAAACCACCAATGTGGCTTCTTGCTCAATCTGTAGGGGGTACGGAAAATTATTTCAAGGTCTGCAAATTTCTTCAGAGGAAGGTAGGTACGATCGCACCTGGAGATATATCTCGATTCGGTAAGAAAAGTTACCTGATAAAGGCCAAGTCATATACACAGTCTGTTATACTGTCCAATTGGAAGACAGTAAATGATGATATAAAATTGGACATCAAACCCCATCTAAACTTTAGCTATGGAAGGGGAGTGGTTTTTAATAGGGATCTGTATGAATTTACTGAAGAAGAGATATTGACTATGTGTCCTCTATCAGTGTGGAAAGTACATAAAGTACCTGGAACATCAATGATTGTTATTACTTTCCAGGATGCCGATGTACCTTCCCACATAGACATAGAAAACGAAAGGATCAGAGTTCAACCTTTTAAGCAAAAGCCACTGCAATGTTATAATTGCTTTAAATTTGGACATCCTTCCAAAGTTTGCAATAGTGAAAGAATTTGTAATACTTGCTCCAATATTTACCATGGGGAATGTACATTTGAGGCAAGGTGCTTAAACTGCAACTCTAATCATAAATCTAATGATAGGAGCTGCCAGTTTTATAAGTTAGAAGAGGCTGCCCTCAATAAATCAATTATTGAACATGTAAGCGTGGGGCATGCCAAGAGATTATTAAATAAATCTAACACTTATGCAAAAACATTAAAAACAGGAGAAAAAGTTCCTCGGGAATCATCTCACCCACCTACTACTGTAGGTAGTTCTCGAAAAAGGAATTCACCATCTATTGATAAAGTGCTGCATAAGACAAGAACATCTCCTCCTAAAGATTTATCATTGAGTATCAACAAAAAGACATTGCCCACCACTATCAAACCTTTGTCCCCCATTACAAAGGATAGTACCAACCTCTCCCAGGCCATATCCTTGCCTGATTTAATGGAGATTCCACCTGACACCAAGTTATCAGGTGTACCTGTAGTTGGGAAGGTACAAAAACCTGGTAACTCACAACCTACTAATCGTAAAAGAGTGAGACCTCCATCTCTCTCACCCCCTTCCATAAGAAATACTAGAATTATGACATCAAATAAATATGATGTTTTGTCTGTTGATGTTGCCGATCAACCAGAAGATAATTTAAATAAATCAGAAATTCAAGTTGAGGTCCACCATCCCCCTCAACAAATAGATAAAAAAGATACAAAGAAAAACACCAACGTAAAACCCAACATAACAAGACCACCTCTGAAGAAACCTACAGGTAATAATGTTAGATTAAAAACTGCTAATGGGAAGACCTCATCCAAGATGTCTTCCAGAAATAATCCATAGTTTTCTCCTCCATTTTGCAATGGAACTGTCAGGGTTTGAGGGCGAAATATGAAGAACTTAAGCTCTTAATTCATGAACATTCCCCCATAATTGTATGTCTACAGGAAAGTATGCTTGATTCTAACACTCCTAGTCCTCGAGAGTATGTTAGCTATAGAACACCATATAATCAACAAGCAGGGAGCCATGGCGGAAGTCTCATGTACATTCGTCGAGATGTTCCCCAAATACCCATGTCTATACGTACAACCCTGCAGGCAGTTGTTGTACAAATTGATATAGGGAGAAAATATACAATATGCTCTCTGTACTTACCTCCAAATGATAATATTTTATATGATGATTTAGTAGAGGTCATTCAACAACTCCCTCAACCTTTTCTCTTACTGGGAGATATGAATGGTAGACATCCTTTATGGGGTGATATTTTAGCAAACACAAGGGGCAATATTATCTCATCAATTGTGGAGAATGAGGATGTGGGACTCCTTAATACAGGAGAGCCCACACACTTCCATGTTCAGACAGGTACTTTGTCATGCATTGACCTTTCAATTGCAAGCTCTAACTGCCTTCTTGATTTTGATTGGAGGACATTAGATGATTGGCATACTAGTGATCATGCACCAATCATTATAAACACCAACAAGGGTCCGCCTTTGCAAAGATCGCCACGTTGGAATCTAGACAAGGCAGACTGGGTTAAATTTTCCGAGCTAAGTGAAATCGAAGGGAGAGCAGAACAGTTTGAAAGTGTTGATGATGCCATAGACCTACTGAATGGAACTCTTCATACAGCAGGAGTCAATTCAATTCCCAAAACAACAGGGTTATTCAAACGACGACCAGTCCCGTGGTGGTCTTCAGAACTAACTGCACTCCACAGAGCCACAAGAAGATCTCTAACACGATTGCGTAGACGCAGAACTGATGAGAATTTAACTATGTACAAGAAATGTAGAGCACAGTTCCGTCATGCCATGAAAGAAGCAAGACGCCAGTCATGGATGTCTTTTGTTTCCTCCATTAACAGTAGAACACCACCATCTTCTGTGTGGAGGAAAGTAAAAAAGATAGCTGGCAAATTCACCCCCAACCCACCACCAGTGTTGAAGGTGAATGGCCAGTATGTAACTGAAGCAAATGAAGTTAGCAATGCCCTGGCTAATCATTTTTCAAATGTATCCAGCAAGTGTGAAGGAGCCCCTGGTCACCAGTATAGGAGCACTGAAGAAAAGAAAATTTTAAATTTTGCAACAAGAAGGGAAGAGTCGTATAATTCTCCTTTCACTGAAAGAGAATTTGATTCCGCACTTGCTCATTGCAACGATACAGCCCCTGGACCCGATGGAATTCCATATGCAATGATTAAACATGTCCATTTTAATACAAAGCTATTTATTTTAAGCATTATTAATAGAATATGGCATGATCATAGTTACCCAAGTGTTTGGGAACTAGCCATTATTTTAGCCTTTTTAAAACCCGGTAAAGACAAGTTTTTAGCAGCAAACTATCGTCCTATTGCATTGACATCTTGTTTATGTAAAATCATGGAGAAGATGGTCAATGCAAGGCTGATATGGTACCTTGAAAAGAAAGGTATTTTATCACCGATTCAATGTGGATTCCGAAAAATGCACTCAACGACTGATGTGTTGATACGACTTGAGTCTTCTATTTGTGAAGCCTTTGCTTCCAAACAGCACCATGTTACAGTATTTTTTGACCTTGAAAAGGCATATGATACCACATGGAGATATGGTATTCTTAAAACCATTCATGAATTGGGATTGAGAGGAGAGCTGCCACTATTTATTCAGGCATTTCTTTCACGTAGAGTTTTTCAAGTGAGAGTGGGGGAAACTCTATCAGAGAGTAAGTGCCAGGAAGAAGGAGTTCCTCAGGGTAGTGTGCTGAGTGTAACCCTTTTTGCACTAGCAATTAATGGGATATCCTCAGCCATTCCCCAGGATGTTCTCTCAACATTATTTGTGGATGATCTCTCAATATAATTTTCTGGCACTAGAATGGCAATGGTTGAGAGAAAAATCCAACTCTCTATTGATAAAATTATCCAGTGGGCTGACATGAATGGATTTAAGTTCTCGACAAGTAAAACTACCATTGTCCATTTTTGTCGTATCCGGGGAGTACATCCAGACCCGGATATATACATTAAAGGTCAACGGATACCATGTGTACCGGAAACCAAATTTTTAGGTTTGATATTTGACTGTAAACTTACATGGGTTTCTCACCTAAAAGCGCTAAAAGCTAAATGTGTTGAAGCTCTGAATATCTTAAAAGTATTGTCCCATACATCATGGGGGGAAGACCGCAATACTATTTTAAAATTATACAAGGCCTTGATTTTTTCCAAAATTAGTTATGGTTGTGAGGTATATTCTTCAGCTACCCCAAGCCGGTTAAAAATATTAGATTCGATACATCATGCAGGTATTAGATTGTCTACTGGAGCTTTTAAAACCTCGCCTATCCCAAGTCTCCTTGTTGATGCTGGAGAGTTACCTCTAGACCTTTACCGAATGTCTTCCATTCTTTGGTATTGGTTTAGATTGCAAAGACTCCCTAACTCTCTAGCCTTTCAGACTGCAAGCCTTGTAAGACACGCATCATACTTTGAGTTGCACCCAAAATCTCCTCAACCTTATGGCTTTCGGGTGAAACGATTATTAAATAGTCTGGATATAATTAGAAATAAGGTACTTCCATTCAAGGTATCATCAACGCCTCCATGGAAGTTACCAGAGATATCTTTTTGTAAATATTTTATTGGAGATAAGAAGAATATGTCAGACATAGAAGCCAGGTCTCTTTTTAATGAACATGTTAAAGAACATAGAGGATCAACATTTATCTATACTGATGGCTCCAAATCTGATGCTGGCGTTGGATTTGGAGTACATAGTAATGGTTTTAATTGTAGAGGTGCACTTCCTCTGACCGCTTCCATATTTACTGCCGAACTGTATGGCATATTAACCGCTATTGAGAAAATAGCGTTGGAGAAGGAGGGTAATTTTACAATTTTTAGTGATGCAAGGAGTGTCCTTCAAGCTATGGAAGTTTTTAATTCTAATAACCCTCTAGTTTTAAAGATTTTAGAATGGCTTTTCATTATTGGACGGAGAGGTATAACAGTTCAATTTTGTTGGGTTCCAGCACATGTAGGTGTGTCCGGGAATGAGAAGGCAGATTCACTGGCTAAGGAGGCTGCATCCGAGTTGCTGCCAAGAAGGTATCCCATTCCCTGTAATGATTTCTTACCTGACATCAAGAAATTGGTTTGCAATAAATGGCAACAGCAATGGGATAGTCAAGATGGCAATAAAATGAGGGAAGTAACAAATGACATATCTCCTTGGAGGTATAATATGATGCCCCGAAAATGGGAGACGGCTCTTTGTCGTCTCCGTATTGGTCACACTCGGTTGACACATGAGTTTCTGCTGAAGGGCCAACACCAACCGTATTGTGACAACTGTTTAGTACCTCTAACAGTAAGGCATTTGTTGACCGAATGCCCCAATTACAACATCTTGCGGAATAGATATTTGTTTGAGGCTCGAGGTGAGGGTGGCAGGTTCATCCTTGCCAAGATTCTTGGAAATGATGTGTCCTACCATGCAAGTGGCATTTTTAGATTTCTTTCAGAAGCAGGTCTTCTGAAAAATATTTAACTTTTATGACATTCAATATTTATGATTTTAATTGAATACTCTTTAATTTTTTATTTTATTTAATTTTTTACTTTTGTATACATAAATTAAATGTTACCGGCGTCAATGACCTTAGATGTCAGGATGCCTGAAAACTTTAAATCATTCATTCATTCTCCTTGCGAACCATTACGCCAGGCTTCTGATCGTTACCGGTCTTGGAAGACGGTGCTCCTGCTCGCTCTGGCCTCTGCTAAGCGTGTCAGCGAACTTCATGGTCTCTCGTACGACGTCGCCCATTCAAGAGGATAGATGGAGGTAACATTCAGGTTTGTCCCTGAGTTGGTTACTAGACTCAAAATCTGGGAGTCCCGGACCTTCGGTTGACTTCTTCAGGATTTCGAGTCTCCGTTCTGTAACAGATGACCCAGACCTTCTCCTACTATGCCCAGTAAGGAGTCTTAAAGAACAGCTGCAGTTTGTCCTCACGTGCAAGCCCGGTTTGGGAGCACAGGGAGGACGGAGAGGAGAGTCATCAAGAATGCCTTTTCAGCCTGGACTCAAAGGGTCATCCATCACGCCCTGAATCCAGATCCTCCTCCGTCACGTCGCCTTAGGGCACATGATGTCAGAGGCATCGCAACGTCCCTGGCCTTCAAGAGAAACTACTCTGTGACGCAGGTGCTACAAGCTGGAGTCTGGAAGCGTCAAATGACCTTCACAGCCCACTGCCTGCAGGACGTGACCCACTGGAGCCTTGATACCTTTTCTATCGGCCCTGTGGTGGCTACACAACGGCTGGTCTAACCTCAGGCTCCTTATTGGACAGGTAGCAGAAGGTTGAGGGCATTGTTATCCGGTTTTAGACTGCATGAATGAAAGAAGTATGTCTGGCCCTTACTTCTTTCTTCATCCTCCCCTCTCTTGGGGAAAGCAGCTTCCTAGGTTCTCTGCATAGCTGACTTCAAACCTCTGCAGGTAAACCATGCTTCCTTGTGTTCCTAGTATTAAGTTAATACTGTCGGGTCCCCCATACCCTGACAAGGTGGTATTGGGAAAGTCCTAGCCTAGAATTCCAGCTAAAGGACTTCAGGTCGACTTCCTAGGACAAGTCAAACTTCTTCCCTCCACACACAAGCTTATGTAGGCCGCACGTTTCTTGCTTAGCAAGAAACTGGCGAGGTGCAGGGACACTTTTTCTCGAGTGCTGCTCACTCGGATTCTGAGTCCCCAGGTAAGCCGAAGCCAGTAAGGCTGGGGACTTTCCACCCTTCCTAAGGGTAAGTCACCCTATGTAAATAGCATGGTTTGTATTTCCGTTACGGAACAAATGACAAATTCGGAGATAATTTGTATTTTTCCTAACTATACAAACCTTAGCTATTTACACATATTTGCCCGCCAGCCCTGTCCCCCAAGGCAAGTCCTACCTCTAAGTGAAGTGAAGCAGTTCACCGGTGTGTTGGGGGGGGGAGGAGTAGCTAGCTACCACTCCCCTACCCCCTTGCTAACTAGCGCGGGGTTAATACACCCTCGTTATATTCTAATGGCTCGTCTTTTCAGCTACGCCGAAAGTAAACCCTATGTAAATAGCTAAGGTTTGTATGGTTAGGAAAAATACAAATTATCTCCGAATTTGTCATATTATCTACGAATTTGTCATATTTACCTTCCCTCATGGAAAGCGTATTTGATAATTGGGCATTTCATAAACATGGAACTTGATAATGTCCTGCTCGAATACCAATTTTCTTCTTAATGTTTTTAGCCTTCTTGAAATGAGTATGTGGGGAATAGCTTACAGTATGTAGCTATTTTGTTGGCATTTTTTATATATATTTTTTTTTTCTTGTTAGGTAATAGATGTCTTGACTATTAGGAGGTTCACTATTAATTTTGTATATTTTTGTTTACCTTTTTATCTGTTTGTACAAAATTTTGAAACTTGTTGGTGTTAATTTTTTTTTTATATTTCCAGTTTCCATAGCATTTTTAGAAACAGATTTTGATATCGTAATTGTAAATAGCAGACTGTGGCTTTCGATATAGTATTTTTTAAAGATATGTATATTTTATTTACAGAAACTTCTACTAAATACTCAAAGATATGTGTGGACAACAACAACAAAACTTTAAATAATTAGTTAGGGTGTATTCTCTCTTAAGCATACAATCAAGCTCCTAACTTTTTTTTTTCACTTTACTCTTCTTGTATTGTGTTTAAACGAGGGATATTACAGGCCTTGTAGAAGATTTAGGGATATTTCTTTAATGGTCTGCAATCTGTTAGCGCCTTTGGGCTTACTGTATAGTATTCAGTTTTTCCACTCAGGGTTACTCTCTCGGTTATAATGACGATGACGGTGGCGATTGTGAAACTGCAGTGCCAGAACTATATCATTTGTAGGAGAATTATAATTTTAGGTGAGACTGTCAGTATTTTAGAAAGTTCTGTAGAAAGTCATTGTGATGTTAGGATTTAGATCAACGCAAGGAATTAGGAACTAGATTGTTTTTACAAGTTCACTTTTCTATCAATATCAATATCTATTTTTATATTATTCCAAATTTTGAACCCTGGTTTTCAGATTTTCATTCTTTTATTCCTCTTCCTTAAATTAACATCAACAAGTTTTATTAATATTCTGTAATAATTCTATAACATTTTAGGAACACGATAGAGAGAACTGAAATGATATAAGATTTGGTGTATTGGCATCTGTAATTTACCAAGCCTGTCAATGATTAGATATTTTATATTTTTTAGGATGGTGTTGTTAATATGCTTTCAAATTGATATAACAAATTTAGACATCCCCTTCATCCATAATTTCCCAAAGCTACTTGGTATCTCTGAAGTCTTGCAGTGTAAATGTTGAAAATTTTTAAATCTGTTGTAAATTCATTCCTAACCACAGCATGGATGGTAACTATGTTTTATTATGATGATTAGTAACCATGAAAAAATCTTTATGAATCATTATAAATCATAATCTGTAATCCTTAAGTACAGTATCAGTATTGCGTAGTCAAGTAAAGTTTGATGGAAAAATTGCCAACCTTCAAAGGAAACTTGCAATGCAATTTGTTTGGCCTATTATGCTATGTACTGTACAGCATTTGCCTTTACTGTATCACATTTCCCACATTGTTATTTTAGCTTGACTGGTCTGTTGTTGTTTTGTACTTCACTTTACTCTAAGGGCTGCTTATCTCGTCCCGTACAGCAGGGGAACCCTACTCTCTACAGGACCTCCACGGTTGTTTTATGATGTTCATTCTGGAGCATTTAACATTTCACACTGCGTATTGGTCGCTTACTGTTAGATCATCACTATTGAAACACTCGCAAAATAAGAAAGTCTTCAGTTTCCTCTTGAAAGCCTTAATATCTTCAATTATTCTCATGGGAGTTTATTGTAGAATCTCGGGGCCGCATGTTTAAAGGCTCTAGAGCCTACAGTAGACATGTATCTAGTTTGAAACCATCTGTAACTATTCTCTTGTCAGGACGATTTGTTGGCTGCACAATATGTAGCAATTTTCATAGCTATTTTGGACGACCAGTTCTGATAGCTTGGTAGGTTATTGTACACATTTTAAACTCAATCCTTTTTTCATCGGTAGCCAATGTATATGAGTTAGTATAGTTGATTGTTTTGGCAGGAAATGTTATTAATTAGTTGCAAGTCCTCAAGTTTTACACAGGCTCGATAGTGTTTCAAAAAAGAGAGTTCTAGTTTATATATTTTAATTTTTAATTAAATTTTGATTATAGTAATAAGAAATAACCATGTACATATTCTATTTTGGAAGAGTATCTCAAGATTTATCTTTGTCTAAAGTATAGGTATAGTATAGGTAATTGTTTTTACAGGGAATATTATTAATTAGTTTTAATTCCTCAGTGGAGTGAAGGAAGCTCTGGGTGATAGGAGGATAGATGTGAGAGAGGCAAGAGAGCATGCTAGGAATAGGAGTGAATGGCGAGCGATTATGATGCAGTTCCGGTAGGCCCTGCTGCTTCCTCCAGTGCCTTGGATGACCACGGAGATAGCAGCAGTAGGGGATTCAGTATTATGAAGCTTCATCCGTGGTGGATAATGTGGGAGGGTGGGCTGTGCCACCCTAGTAGTACCAGCCAAACTCGGTTGAGTCCCCTGTCAGGCTGGGAGGAGCGTAGAGAGGAGACGTCCCCTTTTTCTTTCATTTGTTTGATGTCGGCTACCCCCTAAAATTGGGGGGAGTGCCTTGGTATATGTATGTATGTAATTCCTCAATTTTTTAATTTTGAATCAATTAGATATCTCTTATTTGTTTTGAGAAGCCTTTTCTTTCAGATGATAATTGCTCTGAAGTATGTCATATGTAGGATAACTTTAGATGAGAAATTACAAGAAGATTTAAGCAAGTCTCTCTCTTTACAACTGCTTGTGGTTTGAATTACTTGAATTAATCTGTTGCAGCTATTAGCCATAAGGCTTTTCCGACAAACTATTTGAAATTTACTGTAGGTTTTAAGTCAGATACTATATATTTCTTAAATTTAGTATAGTGAAAGTTATAGCGATCAGTCATGAGAATTTACAAATTCTGAAGGGTTACTGGGTTATACATTCATTATTCATAAACCTAATTTATCATAAAGAGTAATCAACAAAAGACAGTGTTTTTGAAGTTAATTATAGCATCGTACTGTGGTTAGCTCCTTGAATAATTGTACTGTAGTTGACTTGTTTTATTAATATGGGATCCTATCAAAAATGCACTGTGTATTACGTATGTAAGTAACTATGCTTATATTTAGGATGATTAAGAAGCCAAAATAATTGCATAGTATTTTTTTTATTTGAGTTTTAGTTATAAAATCTGCAATAAACTTTCATTTTTGCAACCTGAAAACAAAAATCTTTTTGGTATCAATCAAAGACATTTTGAGCTTTCTGTTCATATTTATAACTATAGTACAAGGATGCGAGGCTTCTTGCAGTTTATTCAAGGAATTTAACTGTTTGATTTGTGTTGTATACTGTTTTAGGTTCAAAGCATAATGGCTGATTCACACTATCGGTCCAGTCAAATATTGTTACATAATGTTAAATGGAAGCATTCACCGACGCTCCAGTCTCGCTCCAGTCATGATAAAACAATATCAGTATGTACAGTAACAGCTAATGTTCACTGTGTAAATACATTTCCTAGTATCACTGAACAGTATTCCTATACATTTATGCTTTTTCCATATATTTATAATTTTGCTAAGACACCGATCGGTCCGAAGGTATTAATAGCGCAGTACCTAGACCGAAGCGAGACTGGAGCGTGACCGGACGGATAGTGTGAATTAACCCTAAAGGGTTATCTAGACTATTCTGAACTAGAGCTTGAAATCCATGCAATGCTAAGCCACCCTGGCTACATTTTGTGGGGTAGTCTTTCTGACTATTTGTTGACCTTTGTAGCTGAAAATCTTAGACATGCGAGTTAAATGAAGCCTACCCTAGGCCAAAATTTAACAAAATTTGACTTGCAAACAGCTTCTTGGAACATTTTTTGTAAGTTGAGGATTTTCTGTACTTTGTTTATATCCATCTACCTTACCTCCGTTCTTGCCACAGTTGTTTCATCTCACTGTCCAACATCCAACTTTTATCTCGATGTTTATGCAAGGTTTTACCCTTGATGGTGCCCTTGGTTACAGAATAGCCCCACAGGTTCCGTGCACTGGGCTACATACTCCAGATCTAGAGATCCAATTTAATCCTAAATGTATTATACAGTATTCTGATTATTTTTCCGACAAATATTGTGAAACATTGGTCGTACCATTATCTTCAAATTATGATCTGAGCTTGGTAAATTACAGATAAATGCCACTTTACTGTACTGTACTTTGTGATGTTAATCTACCAAAATTGAGGGAAAAAGACTGGATATGCAGTATACATTATTTATAATTCATATCATGTATGCATGTATTTATGTAAAGAAACCTTCTGGTATTTCTTGCAATGTTTTCAAAATTACGTTTCTCATTTAACCCTCAGTAATATATACTCTTGTTATTTACTTCTTTTGATGAAATGTATGTACCAGTTCAGTCATACCTCATGTAATGTTATGTATCGGTTGATTTTTGAATTTTTTTATTTTTTTTAGAAATGAGAATATATAAATGTATTCTTTTTTTACATTCTTTATTGTTAAAATGGATGTTTATTAGAAACTAAAATTTTTTATTTCCAATGTACTTACTGTATTAACAATAATTTGGGGTTGCTCATGAGGACTTATAAGTTGTTAATTATTTTTTTAAAGGGTCAATTTCAGTTATTTTTTTGTATTACATTGCAAGTCTTGGAAGTAATTAACCTTTCAACATGAGGTATGACTTTTTTGTAAAAGATTTTTGTCATTTTTGAATTATTGAGATACTGTATGCCTTTTTTGTAAAAGATTTTTGTCATTTTTGAATTATTGAGATACTGTATGCCTTTTTTGTAAAAGATTTTTGTCATTTTTAAAATTTTTAGGTACTGTGACTTTTTTGTAAAAGATTTTTACCATTTTTGAAATTTTGTACTAGTTACAGCTAGCTATATTTTGAAGTATGAAAATCTAAATAGTTTACAAAAGACTTTTAAATTGCAGATTTTCTCCTTCATTGATGAAGACTAGGGATGAAACAGAAGAAACTTAAACTATATCAGACACCATTTTTGTCTCGGATAACATCCAGTAACAGATAATTTTTTAGTCCTAGTGAATTACTTTCATAAGAAAGCTCCTGTTGGTAGCAGTCATTTTTTGTCCATACATATACATTGAAGATTATTTAGGTCTTAGATGACAGAGATTTCACATTGGCCAAGAATAACTTGACAGTATTCCAAAATAAAATTTACATTCATTTTAATTAGTACTGCAGGGTGTGGTCTCCTTTGGGATATGGCAGCTTTTTGTAAAGTTAGTTATGAAGCATATACTGTATACGTGTTACAACAAACCCTTTACTTATAATTTGCCCTAGATGTTTCATGCCCTCTTGAAATGAAAATGGCAGTCAACTGTTAATACTACATGTGTGTGGGCAGATCACAGATTTGAAAGAGTACCATGGGTCATAATTTGTTAGGTGGGCTACCCATTGTTGTTATTTGTTAGGTTGTGGTAGTGTTCACTACTATTATCAAATCCTCAGGTTCAACTTCTCAAATTTGTTTATATTTTGTTTTTCTTGAACAGTAATGGGGTTTTGCTCATACGAGTTTTCAATAAAGTTCCTTCAACAAATCCTTTTAAAAGGTAGATGGATCATTTGAATGTAACTTGGATAAGATCTTAATGTCTGAAGTCCTTTTATAATGTCACTTTGATAGATACCAATATAAACATGGCTATTCTTTTATTAAGAGACTAACTTATTATGTTATTCTTTAAATGGCTTTTCTTTTAATTGTGTATGGAAACTCGGTAAATTTGGTATTTCATATGGCTGCACGATTTATTCAACTTCTGAACAATGGGCCAAGTATTTCCTTTAAAGTTAGCTATGGATTTCTTTACCTTGCTCCAGAATTTGCTCTGACCAAGGCTTAAGCTTGTTTTAAGTTTTCTTTATCACTACTGAAGAAAAAAAACAAGAAAACGTGTTGATTTGGCAACTGGAATGATGGTGGTTTCGGCGCAAGTTGATGCTCCGATAGCATTGTCTCTAGCTGTAGGAAGGGTTCTCAGTGGTGACGTGTCATCAATTGCCAGAGGATTTCATCATTGGAGGTGCCGTGTCATGTTCAATAGTGTCTGAACTGGAGGATCTCTCTTATACTGTACATACTTGAGTATGTGCATTGCACATTGATACACCAGCCCTAGAGAAGGGGAATCATTATTTCTATGGTATTCATATTGTCCTGTATTGGGAGTCCTTGTTCCAGCCTTTTACAGGAAATTAATTGGAGACACAGCACATCCCAAGACTAGGTTTTTCCTTCATTAAAACCATTTTTTGTCAATAGTTTTTGTAGTGCATTTTCTTTTATTTCATGTTACTCTCCTATACTATTTTATTGTATTTTGATTCTTCCAAGAGGTCACATCAAAGGCTAGTTTAAATTTGGTGGCTTGATTAATCTTCCTTGTAAGTGTGATATTTGTAATATTTGAATAAAGATATTGCTTTGTTTGGCTTGCCAATACTCGACAGAGAGCATTAGTATTTTTATGTATTGTATCACCCAATAAGTAATGGTGCCTCCATATTTGAATTGATATACTATACTATGGTGTCACTTCAAAGCTGATTTGTTTCTACCATTAAATTTGCTTTACCAGCAAAAATGTATAATCTGAGTAACTTGCAATTTCAACCTATTACATATTAAGTAATGGGTTTGTGTGAGTAAATTTTGTATGAGAATGGATGTTTTGTCATACAAATCTAAGCCCTTTACTTCTTGCTTGTCAGTAACACCTCCCTTACAACTGTATGTCAAGAGTGTACCTTCTTCAGAGGGGTTATTTTTTTATAGCTCATGATAAGTGTATCTCACTTCCACCCTTGCCATTTATCAGATTTTCTCCCATTTCTACTTTGCTAGGTTGTCATGATTGCTGGTCCAGTTCATTCTCTAGGGTTTTATTTCTGATGCCTCCATTGCAGAACAGAAGTAATTACTAAAAGCTCAAGTTCTCTTGCTTGAGGGTACACTCGGGCACACTATTCTATCTTATTTCTCTTCCTCTTGTTTTGTTAAAGGTTTCATAGTTTATATAGGAGATATTTATTTTACTGTTATTGCTTTTCTTAAAATATTCTATTGTTCTTTGTTTCATTTCCTCACAGCTATTTTCCCTGTTGGATCCCCTGGGCTTATAGCACCCTGCTTTTCCAACTAGGGTTGTAGGTTAGCAACTAATAATAATAAAAATAATAATAATAATAATAATAATAATAATAATCTGCCAAGGCAGCAGGAGCCTTTAGGTAAAGAGGTGGTGTGTTCATCTTTGCCATATGACAGGTATACACTAGAACTACTGCATAAAGATTCTATGTAGAGCCATCCAGTTGTTCAGATTGTATGTTTTGTTGTTTTACTGTTTTCCATTTTTCATCTATGCCATTCTAGCTGTTGTAGCAATGACAAACCTGCTCCAACTTTGTTCATAGCAGTAAATAGAGCTGTCACTTTTCCCTTCTTTTTACCTTTTAAGTCACTCTCAAAACCAAAGCCACTTTAGCTTCATTTCTACTGCCATTATAACAGGAGTCATAATAAAAGCCTCAATGATAGTGTCGGACTTGAACATGACTTAGGAGAACCAGTATATTCACTGCCACTCCTGATTTTAATATGGGCTTGTAATTTTTTATGGTTTTTAGATAGTCTATGAAGTCAAATTCCCACTGCTGTACTTGAAGGGTCTGCTCTGCCTTGTTATGGCTATTCTTTGACATCTGCAGGGAAACACAAGACCCAGAAAATATAAGTATTTCCAGACTTTACATGTCCAAGAGATGTATATAGGATTAAGGAATTTGAATACTATCATAGTAAAACTTGGGCATCTATTTTTAAGGACCATCGATTCTAGTCCAAGAGATGTACTGTATTTGGAGCAAAAAGTTGTTGTTAACCTATTTTGACTTGAGGAGTTATTTTTTAAAGTCCTGTGAGAAATGATACATGGCAAAACAAGTTTTAGAGCTTTTCCAGGTGCCGAGAGTTCTTACAACTTTACATGACTGTTGATCAGCTTTCATACATTGTATATGAAATTACCATGCAAAGTTGGTGAGCTGTTATCACAAGGATTAGCATCAATTTTGGGGGATATTTGAAATAATAAAAAAAAAGAACAAAAGGGAACTTTTCCTCTCTTCGCTCCTCTCAGCCTGACAAGGGGTTCAGCCAAGTTTGGTTGGTACTGCTAGGGTGCCACAGCTCAGATAATTAACTAGTACTGATTGTATCTTAGGGAGGTTAGAAAACTAACGATCCCTGCTTCAGGAGAGTTCTGGCTTTATAAATGCTCCTTCCTCATTATTCTTCCTATTTTTATCTGTAATGGCATTCTTTAAATTATACTCTGATAATTGTCACTATGAAATTTTTTTTTCGATAATTACTGACGTCTGCTTTAGTTACTCCTAGGAATGCTATATGGCAGTACTGGTCTCCAAACATGGAGCATATTCCAACAGGTTTGAATTACTGTACAGTGGTTGGGTATCTTATCTCAAAATAATCAGTCTATAGATAGTTTGGCATATCATGGTTTCTGAACTACTGACTTCTGATTCATTAGTCACTCCTGGGAATGCCATATGGCAGTACTGGCCTCCAAACATGGAGCATATCCCAACAAGTTTGAATTACTGTTCAGTAGTTGGATATCTTCTATCTCTATTTACCAAGGCA
The DNA here is from genome assembly GCF_036898095.1 of Palaemon carinicauda. Classification (NCBI taxonomy): domain Eukaryota; kingdom Metazoa; phylum Arthropoda; class Malacostraca; order Decapoda; family Palaemonidae; genus Palaemon; species Palaemon carinicauda. The sequence continues at coordinate 60,093,717 of NC_090762.1, read as the reverse complement.
CTTCACAATTTATTTTCTCTTTGGGGGGGGGGGGTGTTTAGTCGACATCAAATGAAAGAACAAAAGGGGACCTTTTCTCTCTCTGCTCCTCTCAGCCTGACAAGGGGTTCAACCAAGTTTGTCTGGTACTGGTAGGGAGCCTCAGTCCCCCCTCCCCCTTGGATATCTTATCTCAAACTAATCAATTTAAAGATAGTTTGGCATATCATGGTTTCTGTTGTTCTATTGTACAATTCCCCGCATGTTTTTGAAAGGTAATTCTGGTGCAAAATTTGAAACCTAAGTCTTTCAGAAGAATCTCATAGGTCTCGACTACAGTCTTAGGATTTAAATTAACGTTTGTGACTGTTATAAGTTATTGGTGGGATGTGGAACTGAAAGTATACAGTGCAGTATGTTTAAAAGTTTTATTCCCTCCAAACATATTTCTCTATAATAATGAACTTTCGGCCCTTACACTTTGCAAAATCTGGATCAAACAGTACTAGTGGTGACTTGAGATTTTTTAAGACCAAGATGAACAATTTCTCTCAGTATTGCTAGCTGGCGGGTATTTTCATTATAAGAGGGACTGAAGCATCTACAGGTGACTTTGAGACCCCATAATAGTTAAATTATTGGTAATGGTATTATATAGAAGAATCAGGCTATTTCTAGAAACATATTTTAATTCACTTTAAGGTAGCAATAAGAACTCGATTCCACATGTTAACTGAATTTTCTTGAAACTGCGATGGATTTTAAATATCAGTTATCAATTTAAATTGATTTCAACCAGTTTTACATAATTTGAATAACTAGTTTCAGGATTGGTTCTATCACTCATGCTCATGTGCATTAATATAGGATCAGGTAGTAAATCCAACCAAGTTTTCAAGTAATAAGATTTACTTATGTGTATCAACCCGTCATGCATCCACAACTGTAATAGAGGAATTTTTAGGCTGTATTTTTATAGTATTAAATGACAGTAATGACCTTATCAATGAAAAGTAGCCCATCAAAATGTTAGATAACTTTACCATATCTGATTAAAATTTGGAGTTAATCTCATCGATAATTTAGGTAGAGTATAGGACTAAAAAATCAAATTCTATATAGTGTCAATTTGAAAGGCCTTATGTTAAATACTTATGAAGTGAAAGCAAATGCTGTCTTCTTAGAAATATTCTAGTTATATGTATTTTAGGGTTAGTGGACTGAAGTGAAGACACTACTAATTTTGTAATACAGTACCTTTTCTATATGTAATGATATTTTTCTGAATGCTAAATGAAAACCTGTAACTTATTTTTTGTGCAAAATTGTCTTGTGATTTTTTTTTGAGGGCTAAATGAGAAATTTTATTTTTAAAGCTAATTTGTGTATACAGAACTTGCCAAATTGAATTCATTGCATGAATACAGATATTAATTTTTGTACTTTTGTCCTGTGTACAGTAGATAGATAAAATTGGAAAGATTTAATAAAAAAAACTCCTCAAAGCCAGCATTGTTTCGGCTGAAGGAGAGCGAGTGAGTGTCCTCAGCAGAAGGCAGCTGAGCAGATGCCATCATTAGAGTAAAGTTTTCAGTTCATGGTGTCTTAGTAACTGAGGAGTTTCTGTGAACTTTAATTGTTCAATGGGAGAGATTTCTGTTTTCATGTTTGTTCCATTTGATGTATTCTTGTTCACTTGACAATGCAAAAGCTCTTTCATGTTTTCTGTGACTGTTTTTATAGTGGAAAGATTACATTTAGTGGAATTGAGTAGACAAGTCAGAAATCACATGAATACTAATTGTAACATTTTATGTTTCCATGGCTAATTTCACTTGACAGGTAGCACAGCATATTGTATTAATTCTACGGTTTTCATACTATCATAATTATTTAATCATGAATATGAATTGTATTGTGTAATACAATTGAATCAGCATTGAGCAGGTAAGAATGAATATGTGGTTGCCATGTGTGGGCTAAAGATTAAGTATACAGTATGTGGATCTTACTTGAGCTTCAGTAATTATAAAGTAAATATGTAATGTTAATTTATTGTTGAGACTTTTAATTGTATGAGAAATGTTTCTCGTAGATTAAATACAGTTAAATGTCATGTTCATATATTTAAAAAACTTCTGTAGTACAGTATAGTAATTTTTGGAGCATTATAACTTCTTTGAAGATGAGGTAACCAAGTCAACTTTTAATCAAATCAATAACTTTAGTTCTTGAAAGGTCACTCTTGGTTTTTCATTGCAATATTCTCTTATTACATCAAAGGATCCATATGCCTCTTTAAAGGGGGGTACCAGCTTGTTTCGCAAACGTCCAATCTGTCTTTGGCTTTTAGTCATACTTTGTATCTGAAATAGCAGAAGGGCTAAACCATCACGATGATCATTTTAGACGTTCTTTGTATGATAAAGCAGACAATCGTGTGACGTGGGAAGTCGACAAGTAGGGAAGAAAGGATTCATTGGAAGAGAAAATTGTTTAAGTTTTACCTCTGGTCAGAGAATAGAAAAACGTTGCTAGATTTGAGAATTTGATAATTTGGTTTGGATTCAAAGTAGGGAAAGTATAACCAGTGTTTTTGAAGAAGATTGTGGAATATGTTGGTTTTATAGAGGATGACTTAAGCTCTAATTATTTCTGGGTCGAACCTGTGGCGCCCGGTGAAAAGTCCTTCTTGTATACCTTTTCTGATAAAAACCTTCCAATTATACCAGAGAAAGATAAAAGCATGGAATGCTGAGGTTACAACCCTCGCGCGAGCACCTTTTGGGTGTCGTGTATAAAGCAAAGGCGCGTGAAATCCACTATTCACAGGTTGTCTTCCATTTAGTTAATTCCTTCGCCAAAGGGATGGGCCGATACAGAGGCCCTAGACACATCCCCACCGCCGCACCACCCACGCCACGACGCGAGCGCCATCTGAACATCATCCTTCTTTTTGGAATACAAAGTGTTGAATGGTTTTGTTGTGCTCTCGGTCTTTTTTATCTATCGTGGATTTATTTTGTCATATCCGAAGCTCCATCTTCACACATTCCAATGTTAAGTACCATAGTTTGTTTTGACAGTATTTTATTGTACCGGGCTTTTGTTTTATATCCAGTATAGTCTGTTTTATTATTCCCGTCTGGCCTTTCATGGCGGCCATTGTTTGTTCACTTGTTTGGGAATTCATCTTTATCTGCCCGTTTAGTACTCTGTCACTTAGGTTCTTGGTTAAGCCCCTGGCCTTATGCTTTTAGAACCGTTATTATTTTTATTTTTTTGTGTATTTATGCTCATGGTACTTTTTGCTAGTAAGTCCAGCCTACGAACGAGATAGCGATTTAGCTTTGTTTTTGTTTAGTAACCGCCCGAGGCGTTCGTCACTCGACTGTGCTATTTATTTTAAGTTTTAACGGATGCTATTCTTCGATCGTAGTGTTATATGGATGTACATTTTTATTTTATATGTTTATAATAGTGTTTTGTGATTTTTAGTCCTGTTTTTGTGTCCAAGAGAGCGAGAGATTGGGGTCCCCGTTTTCTGTTCGCAGTCACGAGTTACCCCTTTCTCTCGTTTTCTTTCTTAGCTCCGGTGGGGGAGCGGATTTCCCGTTTTCCGTTTTGTGCGTCCAGCGGGTTCTCCCTCCCTCACCTCTCCCCCTCTGGGTGGATGATAACTTACGAGTTATTTATTTTTCGTGACTTTTCAATTGTTAGCGTTATTTTGGTCCGTGTTTCGTCCTCTCCCCGTTACGGCTCGGGAGTAGTTATGAACATTTTCCACTCCGCCTTGAGTTATACTCCGCCACGAGGGATTCTCAATAACTTTCGTTCTATTGTTATATTTATATTGTTTTCTACATGGGACGGGCTTCATATTGTTTAGATACGACCCTCCGGTGGCCCTTACTTCGGTCTCAGGCCACGGCCATATCCACAATAGCCTTTGTTATTACAACTGTGTTGTTATTCACAATAATTATTCAGGACCTTTCTTCTCCCTCCGGCCTCACCGGAGATCGTAAATACGCTTTACTATAATCTAAGCTTTAGTCTTTAGCTACGACTTAGCTTTTTATCTTTCACAATTGAATTATTAGCCACAATTGAATTATTCAGGGCATCTCATTATCCTCCGGCGTCACCGGAGGTCGCCCAAACACTTCACACTTAAAGTTGCCTTAGCTAATTAGCTAAGGCTCCTTTATTCAGGACATTTCATTACGATCCGGCCTCACCGGAGCTCCGGCTTCACCGGAGGTCGCCCATACACTTCACACTTATATTTGCCTTGCCTTTAGCTAAGGCTGGTGTTTGTATTTATTTTAAGGGCATGTCACTGCTTCCCCGACCCTTGGAGGTCGGCGGATTACTTTAAGCTTATTATCCTTATGTCATTAACAGACATTGGGTGCATTACAAATATACAGACAATTGAATTTTAAAGTGCCAACAATGGTATGGGGCAGTATCAACTTAAAGTTAATAGTCAGTTGTTTGGTCAATGCAATATGGGTGCTTAGGTAATTCAGTGAGTGCCAGAACTCTAAAATAATAGGTTTTTATCCCTTATCAGAGTTTCAAGCATCACCAGACTCATGTCTCCTTTCTTTTACAGAAGGCCCGTTGTACTGCTGAAGGATGCTCTGCCTCGTTCAGCGACCCCGTTGGGCATGACCTCTGCCGGTCTCATGCTCACTGCTCCATTCCCTTTATCCAGGAACCGGGACAGGCCCAATACCCAGTGTGGTTCCCGGATTTGTGCTCGTTCTGTTACGAGTTGTCGTCAGTTCTGCTGAATGATAATGTAAGTGGGTTTTCCCTTTGTTCCTTATTTCTCGTTGGCAGACACTAATATAGACATGAATATGATATACACAGTATATTTGGGAGGGCAAACCCCCTCCTCCATCACTAATCACTGCAAATCTTACAGGCCGATGATGTCTCTCTTCGGTCAGCAAGGGCTACTCTTCGTCCGTGGGTGTCGGGCTTTGGCAGGAATGCCCCGTCTGGCGCACCCTATCTCCTCGATGGGGATATGGCCTCCCGTCTCTTCCCAGGCTCGACTACTGCTGCAGTCTCTCCTGACCTTGCTGCCCCTTTAATTGAAGAAGTCAGGGCTACCATTTCCGTGGAGGACGAAACCCTCGTACCGATGGACATGGCTGGTCTGGATATAGACGTAGAACCCAGGGACGAGCAGGTAAGTGGTGCCGAGTTGGTGGAAACCCTTTTCTCTCCTACTCCCTCTTCTACCTCTTCCTTTCTAGGTTTTGATAACTCTAAGGCTTCTCCTCGGGATCCCTCTGCCTCCGTACGACCCAAGGTGAAGCCACTTCGAACTTATAAGACTTCAGCTTTGCCAGTATCAACGTCACCGGTCCCCGGACCCTCGACAGCTCCTGATATTCATATTGCTCCTCGTAAAACCACTACTCCTAAGAAGTCTAAGTCTACCAAATCCAAGAAAAAACCAACGGGTGACTTTCAGGTACCCTGGGCTGATCTCCTTCCCATCCAACTGATCAAAGGATTGGTCAGGGATCAAGTTCAACATCACTCTGGTGCAATAACAGAGATTAAGGATATGATGGCTACTCTGATCCGCGCCGGAACTCAGTTCCCTCCCCCTTCTGCCCCAGACGCATCGAAGCTGCCGCCCTTCGATAAAAACAATCCTTGGCGGTTTGCTTTGCATGCTCCATTCGTAGATGGCTCCCTAACTCTGGAGGGCATGGGCACCCGCCCTCTAGAGGACCTGGAGTTCTATCCCCCGGGCCTAGCATTCCCGTTCAATGGTTTTGTACGGTTAAAGGAACATGCATTGGTCCGTATGGACAAGGTACCGAAGGAAACGGTCATATTTCCAAAAGAGCAGGCCCAGGCTATCTGGGCCAGAACACTATCAGAGTGGGGGTGTATTAACTCCAAGCTCACCCCTCACAAGGGTTCCTACACTATTTTTACGACAGCGGCCTCCATCTCTTTGCCGCTCATAGACAAAGTCACAGAGCTGACTATACAGGCCATCAAAGAAGGCTCTTCCATGCCGGCTCTCAAGAAGACGGACCCCACCTCTTTGCTTATTCCGGGTTCCTCGACAGCCTGGGATGCTGCGGCCTCTACCTTCACGGTGGGGAAACTAGACCCGGACTGTGCCTCTACTCTTTTCTCTGAGAAGCTTCCCAGATTAATAGAGAGTCTTCTCAAAACTGAGTTCGAGACCCGTACTAGACTTGCTAGGTCCCTCCAATCCATCACCTCCATGGAGTCCCTTGCATCTTTTTACCCAGAGGAAACGCTGTTCAGAGTCGCCACAAAGAACCAGCTGCTATCCTACCAAATAGATCTCCATGACTTCTGGTCAGCACGGGTTAGTTGCAGGAAGTTCATTCTGTCGGAGGCCACCATCAGGCATGAGCCGATCAGACTGATAGCTTCCTCCTGCTGGGGTAAGACCCTCTTCCCTCAGACCGAGGTGGATAAGGTTCTTCAGGACGCAGCGAGGGCAAACCAGAATTTGCAGGTAAGGTGGGGTCTCTCAGCCAAAAAGAGGTTCGAACCCCAGAGACACACATTCTTCAAGAAGAAGCTGAGGTTTAGTCCTTACAAAGCGGCCCGGGGTACCTCGTCCCCACAGCCTTCCGCGGCCTCGACTTCTCGACAACAGGCGCCTCCTCAGCAGGTAGTCTACCTCGCTGCTCCCCCTGGTACACAGCCCAACCCCTCTTGGATGCCCTCACCTGCATACAACCCTGCCTACGAACCCTCCGGTTCCTTTCGTGGATACCAAAGAGGGAGTTCCAGAGGTAGAGGACAGTTCCGCCAACGCGGCGGGCCCAGAGCAAGGGGTTCCCGTGGAGGGAGGGGCCCTAAGTTCACTCCCTCCCAATGATGTGATGCCGGTAGGAGGGAGACTTTATCACTTCCGGGATCATTGGACCTTCAGTCCATGGGCTCACAGCATAATATCAAGGGGCTTGGGTTGGAAATGGTCACAGGGATCCCCTCCTCCACCGGTGACCTTCTTCCAGAGACCCACTCCCATCCTGGAAGAGTACACTGCGGAGTTACTCAAGAAGAGAGCAATCAAGCGGGTTCGATCCCTGAAATTCCAAGGCCGCCTGTTTACAGTCCCGAAGAAAGACTCGTCGGCATTGAGGGTAGTTCTGGACTTGTCGAAGCTCAACTCTTACATCCTTTGCGACAAGTTCCGTATGCTGACTATCTCTCAGGTACGGACCTTACTTCCCCGTGGGGCCGTCACCACCTCTATCGATCTTACCGACGCCTATTATCATGTCCCAGTAGCTCGAAACTTCTCTCCTTACCTAGGCTTCCGTCTCGGCAAGAGAGCCTTCGCATTCAAAGTCATGCCCTTCGGTCTCAGCATTGCCCCCAGGGTATTCACGAAACTGGGGGAGACGGTGCTCGAGCAACTCAGACACCAAGGGATACAAATCGTCGCCTATCTGGACGATTGGCTCATTTGGGCCCAGTCGCACCAGGAATGCAAAAGAGCTACGTCGAAGGTACTCCATTTTCTCGCCAAACTGGGCTTCCAAGTCAACCTCCGGAAGTCCCGCCTACAACCATCAAGCCTCTTCGAATGGTTAGGTATCCGTTGGGACCTCTCAAAGCACAAGCTCTCCCTTCCTCCCAAGAAGGTGAGGGAGATAGCTTCCAAGGTCAGGAACTTTCTCAAACACAAACAGGTGTCCAGAAGAGCTTTAGAACGAGTCCTCGGCCTACTCCAGTTTGCCTCACTGACCGATCTCCTATTAAAAGCCAAACTCAAAGACATCAATCGAGTTTGGAGAAAGAGGGCGACAGTACCTTTAAGAGACAAGACCTCGAAGATCCCCTCTGTCTTGAAAATGAGACTACAACCATGGTCCGATCGGAGGAACCTCTCCAAGTCGGTTCCTCTACAGTTCCCCTCTCCACAAGTGACAATTCATACCGACGCGTCTCTGAGTGGTTGGGGGGGTTACTCCCAACATCAGATGTGTCAGGGCTCTTGGTCACCCGCCATGAGACAGTTCCATATCAATGTTCTCGAAGCCATGGCGGTGTTCTTGACCCTGAAGAGAATCTCCCCTCCGAGGTCGACCCACATCAGAGTAGTCTCAGACAGCACAGCCGTAGTCCACTGCCTCAACAGGGGGGGGTCCAAATCACCCAACCTGAATCAGATCCTGGTCACTATCTTCACCTTGGCAGCCGACAAAGACTGGTTCCTGTCAGCAACTCACCTAGCAGGAGTCCAGAATGTGATAGCAGACGCATTATCCAGGACGAGCCCACTGGAATCGGAGTGGTCCCTGGACATGCACTCCTTCCGGTGGATACTCAGGCTGGTTCCAGGTCTCCAGGTAGATCTATTCGCGACCCGACTCAATCACAAACTCCCGTGTTATGTGACACCGAACCTGGACCCTCAGGCTTATGCCATGGACGCATTAACCCTGGATTGGAACCATTGGCAGAAGATCTTCTTATTCCCTCCAGTGAATCTTCTACTGAAAGTCTTGCACAAACTCCGCTCCTTCAACGGGGCAGTAGCTTTAGTGGCACCTCACTGGCCAAAGAGCAGTTGGTTTCCTCTCCTCCTCGAGTTGAAACTCCGTCCCTTCCGGATCCCATTCCCCAAACTGACCCAGGTGGTCCAAACACGGACTGTGTCAGATTCCTCAAGGATAGCCAAAACCCTAACTTTGTGGATTTCATGAAGTTTGCGGCACGTAGGGACGCAAACATCGACCCAGATAATGTCCTCTTTATAGAATCAGACAAAAGGGACTCAACGATTCGCCAATATGATTCGGCGGTTAAGAAACTAGCGGATTTCTTAAGGACTTCAGACCATTCGGTTATGACTCCTAATTTAGCCATCTCCTTCTTTAGGTCCATTTTTGACAAAGGCCTAGCAGCTAGCACTATAACCACCATTAAGTCAGCTCTGAGGAAAGTCTTCCTGGTTGGGTTTAACATTAACCTGGCGGAGTCTTATTTCTCATCTATTCCAAAAGCATGTGCTAGGCTTCGACCTTCGGTCCGTCCTCAAAAGGTCTCTTGGTCTCTAAATAATGTCCTCAAACTGGCCTCCGACACGGACAACGAATCCTGCTCTTATATCACTCTTCTTAGGAAGACTTTATTTCTAACAGCTTTGGCCTCGGGTTCCAGAATTTCAGAACTAGCAGCTCTCTCACGAAACTCAGAGAACATGGATTTCCTCCCTTCAGGTGAGGTACTTCTTTCACCAGACAGGGCGTTCCTAGCTAAGAACGAGGACCCCCAAAATAGGTGGTCCCCTTGGAAGATTATTCCTCTTCTCCAAGATACTTCTCTATGTCCGGTCACCACTCTCAGGGCCTTTTTAGCCAGGACTGCTACCCGATCGTCTGGCCCCTTGTTTATCAGAGAACAAGGAGGTACCATTTCCATACGTGGCATTAGGCAACAGATCCTATACTTCATTAAACAAGCCAATCCGGGATCATTTCCCCATGCTCATGATATCCGATCGATAGCTACCTCCATCAACTATTTCCAGAATATGGACTTTGATAACCTTAAGAAGTACACGGGTTGGAAATCTCCTATGGTCTTCAAACGCCACTATCTAAAGAACTTACAGGCTCTTAAATATCCAACGGTTGCAGCTGGGAGCCTTATCTCTCCCCATTGATCTTTTGTTCTTCCTTTCATCCATCTCTTCTCTTCTCCCTCCTACCCGCCACTCGCACCACGACGCCGCTTCCTTGGTGGTTCGTTAGCCCTAAGTGTATTACATATTAGGTTAATATGATTGTAACTATTATTGTTTTCCCTTGTTATAAAGTTGGGATATTCTTAGCCATGTCAGTTTTGTTGCATGTTTTCCTCTGATACTCAGAGGTTTCCTTGTTATCATGTTTGTTTATCCTTACTCTCACTATGCCCTGTGGCTAGTTTATATTTTATGCCTACTTACCTTAATTATATATGATTTTCTTTACATGGTGTTGTTTCTCTCCCCTTATTAAATTAGTAGTTATTGTTGGGCTTGGAAGGCATTCTCTGGTACATTTTCACCGGGCGCCACAGGTTCGACCCAGAAAAGGGATTTTGACGAAGGAAAAATCTATTTCTGGGGAGAGACCTGTGGCGCCCGGTGAAACCCTTCCCCTTATTTTACACGATCCCACCCTTTCCTTTCCAAGCCATCATGGCCAATACAGAAGGATGTTGTTCAGATGGCGCTCGCGTCGTGGCGTGGGTGGTGCGGCGGTGGGGATGTGTCTAGGGCCTCTGTATCGGCCCATCCCTTTGGCGAAGGAATTAACTAAATGGAAGACAACCTGTGAATAGTGGATTTCACGCGCCTTTGCTTTATACACGACACCCAAAAGGTGCTCGCGCGAGGGTTGTAACCTCAGCATTCCATGCTTTTATCTTTCTCTGGTATAATTGGAAGGTTTTTATCAGAAAAGGTATACAAGAAGGACTTTTCACCGGGCGCCACAGGTCTCTCCCCAGAAATAGATTTTTCCTTCGTCAAAATCCCTTTTTTATCTCCTAAGTGAAAGATGCGTATGCAATATAACATTTAAAGGAACAGTTTTAAGATTATGTCAACCAAATATGGCTTTTGTTTTATGCAGGTATAAAGTTTTTAATTTAGAACAAAGATGTAGATTGTGTTATTGTATCAAATTATACCTTAATAACTTGTCTTCTATAATGGTAATAAGTGTTATAGTTAAATTATCTAAATTGTAATAAGTGTTATAGTTAAATTATCTAAAATGACAAGAATAAATGTGGACAAATTGGTGTCAGGTAGTGAGGTTAGTCTCTCTCTCTCTCTCTCTCTCTTCCTTCTTTTCCTAAAAGAAGGAAAAGGATGCAGTTTCAACAAAAAATGTCGATATATGCATCCTGCAACTATGAATGAGAGTAAGAAAACTCAACAAACTGAAAAGAAAAACAAAAATGAAACAAAAAAAGAAACAAAAAAGCAGACAGCCTATATACCGCACTATGCACCAAAAAAGGCCTTTCAACCTAAAGCTCCACAAATAGAGCCCAACTACCAAGAATGCATATATAATGCCAGGGGTTGGTGCAGATATGGAGATAATTGCAGGTTTACACACAAAAATAAGTATGAAGGCGAAAGAACAAATATTATGGAAAAGTTGGATTTTTTAATGGCAGAATTCCGAGAAATGAAGAAAAGAACATCATATCAGAACAGGAAGGAAGCATGGGAGAATCCATATTATTACCAATATTAAATAATGGGGATGAAACACAAACCATAATAGTGATGAATGCACAGGGTTTAGTCACGAGTAACTCTAAAAGGAAAATAGAGTTCCTAGAAGAACTAACCCAAATTGAAAAAATAGATATATTAAATATAAGTGAAACATGGTATTCCCAAGAGACTGGCAGTGATGACCAGATAAAGGGTTTCCAAACTTATAGATCAGACAGAAAAAAATAGGAATCAAGGGGGAACCGCAATATATGGAAGAGACATAAATCAAGGAAAAGTCTGTGAAAAATACAGCAACACAGAATGTGAATTGATTGCGGTAGAATTTGAATTTGAAAAACTAGTGAATATTGTAGTTTACAGACCCCCAAATACTAAGGAGTTTGACATAATAATAGAAAAAATAGATGATATATGTAGAAACCATAAAGACTGGAATATACTCCTATCCGGAGATTTTAACTTTCCTTTCGTGGATTGGAAAGAACGGATAGAAGAAAGTGGTTGTATGTATACAGAGTAATAGTAGCGCAGAAGATAAGAGGCAATTTGAAAAGCTTCAAGATATGCTATTAGAACATAATATGCAACAAATAAACCACATTCCAACAAGAAAGGAAAATGTCCTAGATCTAGTATTTGTGAATGAGGTGAATTATGTTAAAGAAATAATAGTGTATAACACGGGAATTTCAGACCACAATGTCATAGAATTGATAGTTCACTCCAAAGCAAGTGATCACAGAATTAATAAAAGCACAAAACTTTGGGAAGGATATGGAAAATATAACTTTTACAGTAAGAATATAAAATGGTCAGAAATAAATGAAGAACTGAATAAAGAATGGAAAAATGTATTTATAAGTGATAATATACAGGTAAATACGGATATACTGTACAAAATACTGGAGAAAATTGTTGAAAAATATGTACCGAAAAAAAACAATAAACAAAAGACGTGCATACCAAGAGACAGAAGGATCTTATTTCAGAAAATTAAAAAGTGGAAGAAAAATCTTGCAAAAGAAAAAAATGTGTGGAAAATGAGGGAAATAAAATGTAAGATAGAAAATGCAGAACAAAAGATTATGCAGTCGAAAGAAAATGAAAAAAGGGACTTAGAAGAAAGGACACTTCAAAATATAAAAAGAAACCCCAAAGTACTTTACTCCTATGCAAAAAAGATGAATAAAAGGAGAATAGAAATAGGCCCTCTAAGAATTGAAGGACGGCTAACGAATGAAAAAAAGGAAATATGCAACATATTAGCAGAAAAATATAAGAGTGAGTTCACGCCAAGAATTGCGAATGAGAATAATGAAACAGAAATGAGAGAAGAAAATGTTGAATATCTAACGGATATAGATATTAATGAAGCAGATATTGTTACGGCTATAAACGAAATTAAAAATGGATCGGCAGCCGGACCAGATGGAGTTCCAGCGATTTTGTTAAAAAAAACTGCAAACACTATCGCGAAGCCACTTGCAATACTGCTAAGACAGAGTATAGATATGAGCGAGATATATGTTAAACATAAATTAGCTTATATAACCCCTATCTTCAAAAGTGGATCAAGACTAGAGGCAAGCAATTATAGACCTGTTAGTCTAACATCACATATTATGAAAGTGTATGAGAGGGTAATAAAAAAGAAAATAATGAACCATTTGGTCAAAAATAATTTGTTTAATATGGGTCAACACGGTTTCGTACCTGGAAAAAGTACACAGACCCAACTGATAGCTCACTATGAAAACATATACAATAATATGATAAATGAAAAAGACACAGATGTGATCTATCTAGATTTTGCAAAAGCCTTTGACAAGGTAGACCATAACATATTGGAGAAAAAAATGAGAAAGCATAATATTGTGGGAAAGATAGGAAAATGGGTAAAAGAATTCCTGCAAAACAGAAAACATAGTGGTTGCAAATGACGAGAAATCAGATGAAGCCCAGGTAATATCTGGTGTGCCCCAAGGTACGGTATTAGCTGCACTGCTATTTGTTATTATGATCTCAGACATAGACTGTGATGTTGAAAACTCCGTAGTGAGAAGTTTCGCCGATGACACAAGAATAAGTAGAGAAATTACTTGTGATGAAGATAGGAACTCACTACAAAGAGATCTAAACAAAATATATGAATGGGCGGAGATAAATAGGATGGTATTTAACTCCGATAAATTCGAATCAATAAATTATGGAAACAGAGAAGGAATGGTGTATGCATACAAGGGACCTATTAATGAGACAATCACAAACAAGGAAGCAATTAAAGACCTTGGTGTAATTTTAAATAGGAATATGTTATGCAACGACCAAATAGCAACACTGTTGGCTAAATGTAAAGCAAAAATGGGAATGTTATTCAGACACTTTAAAACAAGAAAAGCTGAACACATGATTATGCTTTACAAAACTTATGTGCGTAGTACACTCGAGTACTGCAATGTGATATGGTACCCACACTACCAAAAGGATATTGCGCAAATAGAGAGTGTACAAAGGTCCTATACTGCTAGAATAGAAGAAGTTAAGGACCTTGATTACTGGGAAAGACTGCAATTTTTAAAACTATACAGTCTAGAAAGGAGAAGAGAACGCTACATGATAATACAAGCATGGAAGCAAATAGAAGGAATTGCTGAAAACATCATGGAGCTTAAAGTATCAGAAAGAGCAAGCCGAGGTAGATTAATAGTACCAAAAAGCATTCCAGGTAAACTGAGAAAGGCGCACAGGACATTAATCCACTACGCACCAGCATCGATAATGCAGCGACTATTTAATGTGCTGCCAGCTCATCTAAGAAACATATCAGGAGTGAGCGTAGATGCGTTTAAAAAGCAGCTCGATAAATACCTAAGATGCATCCCAGACCATCCAAGACTGGAAGATGCAAAATACACCGGAAGATGTATTAGCAACTCTCTGGTGGATATACGAGGTGCCTCACACTGAGGGACCTGGGGGAACCCAAACAAAAAATAAGGCAATAAGGTAAGGCTCTCTCTCTCTCTCTCTCTCTCTCTCTCTCTCTCTCTCTCTCTCTCTCTCTCTCTCTCTCTCTCTCTCTCTCTCTCAGTATAGTAGAATTATGTGATATGACAGGACCTGTTAAGTCATTTGAAACACACTTGAGATTTTACTGACTAGAGTAAATATCAAATGCATATGGTAGAATGGTTTCAGTGAACAATTTTAGTTTTTTCTAATACAATTGGGAATTAAAATCATCAGCAGTAGTTTTGCGTTCTGTGTATGTGTGTATTATTTTGCAGTATATTTTGGTTTGAAAAAAATCAATTTGTAGATTTTGAAGTCAAGATGTGTGATGGGAAAGACCGAGTGTGTTATTAATGCTGGAAACTTTAGTAAACCTATGCAGTAGAGGCTCTTATAAATAGTACAGAGTTTTTTTGGAAGACATTGATGACAGAGTACAGGTAATGTTTACGTGACATTTACATTGCCACCAGAAACACTTAGCTATGATTGCTGTAATGCTTGTAGACTACTGGGTAATAATTTCAATTTACTAAACTGTAAAACTATTGTTAAATTTACCATAAGTGATTTGATGAACCTTTTAGAATGATTTTGAAGCAGAACTAGTAAGAAATCTAGTAAACTGAAGACTCGTTAATAGGGTTGAATTGGATAATTGGATGTTATTAAAAACAAGCTAGATTGAAAATGCTCAGTAGGTATACGTAGACACAAGACAGGTACATAATATTAAGTGTTACGCATCACGTTAGATGTACAGTAGCTTCTTATAGGGACGTGAATGTACAATGTAGATAAAGGGTCATTGGTGGAACAGAATTTATTTACCAAAGTTTTTATTTGTTAAGTTACTCCAAAATTAGAAATATGGAAATGTTAAGAGTTTTAGGAAGAAGCTAGAAAAACACACACACACACACTCTCTCTCTCTCTCGTATAGTCTAACGGGACGAAAGCAGTGGATCCAAAGCCCCTTGATGAAGTTCTTATATAGAATTAGGAAATGGATAAACTTGCCACTATAAAAAAAGAACTGCTATAATAACCCTGACATCTATGTATGGAAAGCTGGATTATATTATTATTATTATTACTAGCTAAGGTAAAACCCTAGTTGGAAAAGCAAGATGCTATAAGCCCAGGGGCTCCAACAGGGAAAATTGCCCAGTGAGGAAAGGGAATAAATGATAAAAGAAGTAATGATAAATGAGCAAGTAGTTCGTTGTCATAAATTAAAGCAAAGATACACCCTTTTTTATTTCATGTTCTTAGATAACATATCTGCAAACAACATTGTGCCTTTCTTCTCTAAAAGTTAGTAAAAGCAACTATAAATTGATGTGCAGGTAGTTTACATTTTATGAAATGACAAACTGCTAATGATTTTTTTGGAATTCATTTAATGGTATATTGCATACACAGCTTACAAGTCTCGGTAATCAACAGAATTTGGATATTCAGTCATTTTAGATTTGGAATACAGTAGAGAATAAATGGAATATTGAAATTACTGTTTGTTGTTAAGTTCTGTTCTAGACATTTAGACACTTCTAAGATATTCAGTTAAAAGTTGTGTTAATTTGTATAATCAGTATATCTTGGTTGATACTGTGTTCTTTCTCTGCAATGTTGTAAGAATTTTTTTTTCGTGTGTCTTTCTATAACTTTCAGCTCGCTGTCTTATCTTGGATCTCTTCTAACTGTCCTTAACACACACTCTCTCTCTCATTGGCTGTCTCCTCTGTCTCTTAACCTCTCCTTGGCTGTCTCCTCTGTCTCTCTCTCCTTGGCTGTCTCCTGTCTCTCTCTCTCCTTGGCTGTCTCCTGTCTCTCTCTCTCCTTGGCTGTCTCCTGTCTCTCTCTTTCCTTGGCTGTCTCCTCTGTCTCTTTCTCTCCTTGACTGTCTCCTCTGTCACTCTTTCTCTCCTTGACTGTCTCTTCTATCTCTCTTACTCTCATTGACAGTCTCCTCTGTCTCTCTTTCTCTCATTGGCTGTGTTCTCTCTCTCTCTTTCTCTCATTGACTGTCTCCTCTTTCTCTAATTGACTGTCTCCTCTGTCTCTCTCTAATTGACTGTCTCCTCTGTCTCTCTCTCTCCTTGCTGTCTCCTCTGTCTCTCTTTCTCTCATTGGCTGTGTCCTCTGTCTCTCTTTCTCTCATTGGCTGTGTCCTCTGTCTCTTTTTCTCTCATTGACTGTCTCTCTTTCTCTCATTGGCTGTATCATCTGTCTCTCTTTGGCTGTCTCCTCTGTCTCTCTTTGGCTGTCTCCTGTCTCTCTTTCTCTAATTATGTCTCCTCTGTCTCTCTCTCTCTCTCTTTGGCTGTCTCTCTCTAATTGACTGTCTTCTCTGTCTCTCTCTCTCTCCTTGGCTGTCTCCTCTGTCTCTTTCTCTCATTGGCTGTGTCCTCTGTCTCTCTTTCTCTCATTGGCTGTGTCCTCTGTCTCTCTTTCTCTCATTGGCTGTGTCCTCTGTCTCTCTCTCTCTCTCTCTCTCTCTTTGGCTGTCTCCTGTCTCTCTCTCTCTAATTAACTGTATCTCTCTCTCTCATTGACTGTCTCCTCTGTCTCTCTCTCTCATTAACTCTCTCTCTCTCTCTCTCTCCCTCTCTCTCTCTCTCTCCCTCTCCCTCTCTCTCTCTCTCTCTTTGGCTGTCTCTTTTTCTCTCATTGACTGTCTCCTCTTGTCTCTCTTTCTCTCATTGACTGTCTCCTCTTGTCTCTCTTTCTCTCATTGACTGTCTCCTCTTGTCTCTTTCTCTCATTGACTGTCTCTGTCTCTCTTTGACTGTCTCTGTCTCTCTCTCATTGACTGTCTCCTCTGTCTTTCCCTCTCTTTGGCTGTCTCTCTCCCCCTCTCCTTGGCTGTATTCCCCCCCGCGCTCCCTCTCTCTTTCTCTCTCTACGTTTTTATGTATTTGGCCAAACTTACATAGTAACCAAGTAATAGATAGAACTAATAGGCAAGTCAATGTCGGCTTCCCCAAAAAGATTCAAGTTGAAGTAGGCTATACTGAGATATTACCATTTATTATTACATTGATTAATATATTTAACATAGTTTAGCTACATGTATATTTCCCTTATAATAGTCACACGCATTGAATGATTTATTATGTCAAAGAAAAAATCTACTTGATTCTCTGATCCACGTGCAGTAGAAGGTGACTTCCGTCCAATTTGGCTGTTCCGTTGGGGGAAGAAATAGGAACAGTCAGAACATTCGCTGTACGTCTCTTCCTTTTTACCCGACTCAATCACCTACATTGGATGTCTGAGAGCCTTGAGGCCTCTTTGGTATTTGCGTTGTCTTGTCTGCCTTTGATGGGACGTGTTGGATCTCTTGTAATCATGTTGTTAATGTATACGAGATTCAAGAGTGGCCTTATTTTTATCCAGCTTTGATCATTTATTAAAATTAAAGATGATTTTTGTATGAAGTTCTTATAGTTGCTTAATTTAGATTGATATTATGAATACGGAGCTCATTTAAGATTGTTACTGTGTACTAAAATCCTTTGTCCTTACCTGGTTACCAATAAAAATCATTACTGTTCTTTTCTGTTTCTTTTGCTTTACCCAATTGCAATGAATTAACAAACTGGTAGTATGAAATCTGATAAGAATTCTAAACATATGCTGTGAAATCTTTCTTGCATATCCATGGAAACAACCAAAAAATGTTATATAAGTATTCTCATGATTCATAGCAATGCTCAACTTCCACCAAGTAAAAGTCCTCAAGTATGAAGTCATAGAAAACGGGTCAGAGCCTTTGTAACAAATGAGAATGGGAATACTAAGCAGAGGAAATAGAAAACGGGATTCTTAACCATTTGCGCAATTAGAGTAGAAACTTCTCGGTTAATAAGACACCATGAACTGAAAACTACTTTAATGATGGCATATGCTTAGCTGCCTTCCGCTGAGGACACTCACTCGCTCTCCTTCAGTCAAAGCAATGCTGGCTTTCAAAGGGGACACTAAGAAAATGTATATAAAAAAAATGGTAATAAAAATATCTTTGATATTAAAATTTTTTATTTACTTCCTCAAAGGTACAGAGATCACACATTTTATTTGACAAGTCAATTTAGTTTGTTTTTATGATCAGCAGCAAACTAGATTCTTCCCCAACACAATTGAGATTACCAGATCAGTAATGTAAAACTTTTCATTATGAATACTACGATTTAGAAATATTCTGTCAATGGAGTAAGAGTTCTTGTACTCTTACCGAAATATCAAGGTCACTAAATTTAGTCGAGGACAATGCATTGCTAACACTGTAAATGGCACAGTCCTACAAGTGTTATTTTTCCCATAATGAAAATGAGCATGAAGTATAAAATAATGATATTTTATAAAAACGAGTATGGTATTTGAACCAGTATCTGAAACATGTAGTTACTTAAGAGTCTGAGGTTTGTAGTCACAGGGTAATCCCCTTAGTTAACACTCCCTGCTAAGGATTGGTATTGTCTACAGTGATCCTTAAGCTGTGCAATGTATTAAGTGATTTACAGAATTGCAGACAAATTATCTGCTGCTGGGGAGGGAGACCCTTCAACACTGAGGTTTAAGTTGAAATAGGTTGTACAGGAAGGTGGAAAAAAATCGTAGAGTTGGTAAAGTAGAAAGACAATCTATCTTCTTTATCACGTCTACATTTTTATTCCACCTTCCTGTACAAACTATTTCAACTTGCATATCAGTGTTGAAGGGTCTCCCTGTCCCCAGCAGAAGATAATTTGGCTCTAATTTTGTATATCACTTAATACATTACAGTTTAAGGCTCACTGTCGACAATACCTATCCTCAGCAGGGAGTATCAACTAAGTGGTTTGATTACCCAGTGACTACAAACCTCAGACTCTTAAGTAACTACATATTTCAGATACTGCTTCAAATACCATATTCGTTTTTATAAAATATGATTATTTTATACCTGATGGTTTTAAAATATCTGTACGGGAAAAATAACACTTGTAGGACTATGACATTGTAAGAGTACAAGAACTCTTACTCCATTGACTGAATATTTCTAAATCGTAGCATTCATAATGAAAAAAGTTTTTCATTACTGGTCTGGTAATCTCAATTGTGTGGAGAAGATTTAGTTTGCTTCTGATCATAAGGATGAAAACCATGGAAAATACTTTAAGGCAATTTACACAAGTTTTGACAGAAATTGAATGAATTGTGGTCACATTCGAAATACAAAAGAGGAAAGCTTTTTGCCTCTATTTCAGATACAGTAGTGGAAGGCTGTCTGTCCCTATTCGAAATACAGTAGAGATAAGCTATCTGGCCTTATTCAAAATACAGTAGAGATAAGCTATCTGGCCCTATTCGAAATACAGTAGTGGCAAGCTGTTTACCCCTATTCGAAATAAGAAGAGATAAGCTATCTGGCCCTATTCGAAATACAGTGGCAAGCTGTTTACCCCTATTCAAAATCAGAAGAGATAAGCTATCTGGCCCTATTCGAAATACAGTAGTGGCAAGCTGTTTGCCCATATTCGAAATACAGGAAAGTTAAGCTGTTTGTCTCCGTACGAAATACAGAATATAAGCTATCTGCCCCTATTCGAAATACAGTAGTGCAGTAGTGGCTAGCTGTTTACCCTATTCGAAATACAGTAGAAGAAAGCTCTTTGCCCCGTCCTTTATTGAAATCTGATATTAAAAATAACTTTAATTACTTTGAAACTATTATTTGACCAGATTATTCAACAATTCTAATTACTATGAAATATAAGTCTAAAGTAACCTAACCACATCAGACTTTCTCTAACCTGCAGAAAAATATCAGAATCTTCAATACAAGGTTTACTCCAACTTTTGCCCATTATTAAACAATAAAAATTAGCTCTTCTAATTACTAAATTGACAATCTTTCAATCAACTTGCAATTTCTAAATAATTCAGACAGATACCTCTACACAGCATAGAGAGAGAGAGAGAGAGGGGGGGGGGACAGCCAAGGAGAGAAAGACGGGACAGACGAGAAGAGGGAGACACAGGAGACAAGAGGAGAGAGGGAGAAAGAGCCAGAGGAAACAGCCAAGGAGTGAAAGACAGAGGAGACAGACAAGGAGAGAGAAAGACAGAGGGGACAGACGAGAAGAGGGAGACAAAAGAGAAGAGAGATAGAGGAGACAGCCAAGGAGAGAGGGAGAAAGAGGCAGAGGAAACAACCAAGGAGTGAGAGACGGAGGAGACAGCCAAGGAGTGAGAGACAAAGACAGCCAAGAAGTGAGAGACAGAGGAGACAGTCATGGGGAGGGAAGGAGTCAGAAAAGACAGCCAAGGAGAGAGGGAGAGAGAACCAGAAAAGACAGCCAAAGAGAGAGGGAGAAAGAGCAAGAGGAGACAGCAAAGGCAAAAGAGAGAGAGAGATAGCAAATTCTTTTTTATCAGATATATACAAAATTAAGTGTCCAAAAAGCAGAGAGAGAGAGAGAGAGAGCAAATTCTTTTTTATTAGATATACAGTATACAAAATTAAGTGTCCAAAAAGAAGACAGAGAGAGAGAGAGAGAGAGAGAGAGAGAGAGAGAGAGAGAGAGAGAGAGCAAATTCTTTTTTATTAGATATACAGTATACGAAATTAAGTGTCCAAAAAGAAGCAGAGAGAGAGAGAGAGAGAGCAAATTCTTTTTTATTAGATATACAGTATACGAAATTAAGTGTCCAAAAAGAAGCAGAGAGAGAGAGAGAGAGAGCAAATTCTTTTTTATTAGATATACAGTATACGAAATTAAGTGTCCAAAAAGAAGCACAGAGAGAGAGAGAGAGAGAGAGAGAGAGAGAGAGAGAGAGAGAGAGAAAGACAGCTAAGGAGAGAGAAAGACAGAGGGGACAGACGAGAAGAGAGAGACAGAGGAGACAGAAGAGAAGAGAGGGAGAAAAAGGCAGAGGAGACAGAAGAGAAGAGAGGGAGAAAGGGACAGAGGAGACAGCCAAGGAGTGAGAGACAAAGGAGACAGCCAAGGAGTGAGAGACAAAGGAGACAGCCAAAGAGTGAGAGACAGAAGAAACAGCCAAGGAGTGAGAGACAGAGGAGACAGTCATGGGGAGGGAAGGAGAGAGACAGAAAAGACAGCCAAAGAGAGAGGGAGAAAGAGCCAGAGGAGGAGAGAGAGAGAGAGAGAGAGAGAGAGAGAGAGAGAGAGAGAGAGAGAGCAAATTCTTTTTTATTAAATATATACGAAATTAAGTGTTCAAAAAGAACCAGAGAAGTTTCTCCGTGTACGAGGTGTTTATGCGCTTAAAGATATATGGCTAAGTGTCCAATTAAAGAAAAATTGAAAGAGTTTTAAGAGATACTCAGTAGTGATTTCATTGAGATTTTTCGTGAAAGAGTCTCATGCAATATGGGAGGAAGGTATGCGTACTAAGAGAATGGTTGCTTAAGTATGCAAGAGCAGTTTGTGTACTATATAAGGTGTGTGAGTGTTATGTGATAGAAATACTACGAGAAAGGCATGTCTACTATGTAAGGAAGGTGTGCGCAGGTATGTATCCTTTGAGAAAGGTGTCTACAGTATATTCTGGTCGAAGGGTGTACAGTCTATGCGAGAAGTTTCATGTGTTATGTATGTGAGAAAGCTGTGGTGTATACCATAAAGTGAAGTTGGTATGCCATGGGATAACGGTGTGGGCTAAGATAGAAAAGTTTGTCTCCTATGTGAAAAGAGTTTTTGGCTTCTCTGTGAGAAATATATTTAATACATGAGAAAAGGGTGTTTATTTGATAGGAGGATTGCAAAGTAAGTAAGAAAGTTTGTGGGAGGTCTGTGAAAAAGTGAGGGGAATGTAAATGAGATGTGTTTTGTTCTTTGGGATACTTGAATGTGGAAACAGGAGAGAGAGTGAGAGAGAGAGAGAGAGAGAGAGAGAGAGAGAGAGAGAGAGGTTTTATTTCAACAGCAAAATCTTTTTATCCAAGTTGAAAAAAAATCCAAAATGATTTTTAATCTATCGAACAGGTATCTCAAAACGTACATTTTAGACTTTCTGGCCAGCTACTATACAACACATTCAAGTACAAAAGAGGTAAACTCATTTTTTTCAAATTGAAATATATCTGATGACGACATATCCTGCAAAATCTTTACCCCTATTATTTACTATCTGTTTTCTTGCATTATGATTCAGCCAGTTCGCAAATCATAGTGGAGTAGATTCGAAGATAAGGACTTTTGTGGTTGACTTCAAGGTGTGCATATATGTAGCCTATATGAAGAATTCAGTAGACTGTAGTTTCCCTCAGTTTTCATGGCCATAGCTTGTCCAGAGAGACACTCCTGAAAAAAGGGAAGCTCAGTATTTATCAGAATAAATTTGTATTGTATTGATTAATCTTCTCACACACACACAAACATGTATATATATATATATATATATATATATATATATATACATATATATATATATATATACATATATATATATATATATATATGTATATATATATATATATATAAATGTATATATATGTATATATATATATATATATATATGTATATATATATATATATATATATATATATATATATATATATATATATATATATATGTATATATGTATATATATATGTATATATATGTATATATATGTATGTATATATATATATGTATATATAACGGATTTTGAGCGAAGCGAAAAATCTATTTTTGGGTGAGATAGCCATGGCGTCCTGATGGAAGGATCCTTTTTGGTAGCTTCCTTGGGTAATCACTACTAGGATTTTCCCAGAGAATTAAACCACAGGTTATCACAGAATTCTAACTTCTGGAGCGAGTATCCTAAGGGTTTCCCCTTAAGACATCGTGTATCAACAGGGGACACGCATGTATAAACGTGCCACATAGCTATCTGCACCCCATATAGAGTTAACGCTTCAATATGGCGGACAGGGAGTGGCTGGGAGCTGAGCCGCAGCCAATCTAGACGTAGCGATATCGGTACTCGCGATGTAAACAGACGGACGCCATTGCTTTTGATGACGTCACGTCCGTCCTCATTCCGAAAGTCTGGAGCTCGCTCATCACCATGATACAGCGGCGCAGGGCGGGACCTGATAACAGACAGGGTGGGTCCATCAGGACGCCATGGCTATCTCACCCAAAAATAGATTTTTAGCTTCGCTCAAAATCCGTTTTTTGGGCTCAAGCCATGGCGTCCTGATGGAAGAGTACCAGAGAATTAGTGTATCGTGGTAGACTTTTTCCCCTTTATAAGTGAGTGCTAAAACATTGAGCCGAAAGCATAGTGGTCTATACTAGAACTACCGTGAGGCAGTTGCCTTCCTGCCCCCCTGGCATGGAAGTCCCCACGGGCTATGCTGAGATCAAAGTGGTCATGGGAAGGCTATTCATATAGGCTGAAGGAACAATGAGATCCATAAGATAAGTCAGAGCGATTTGGTATTCGCGTCGAAACAAACTTGAAGAAGTGGTGGTTGTACACTTCGTGCATGGAGTTGACTCATCTTCATAATTGAGTAAGTATTCGCTAAGGAAACTTACTTGCTCTATATAAATAAATGCCCGGAGTAAATCCTGGCATTTTCCTTAACCAAGAATAAAGGGTAATAAAACTATGACAATTAGTATATTTCATAGTAAGAAAGGAGCAAGGGAGACGCACAAGTAATAAAATAGACATTTTATTATATAATTGCAGGTAAATCAATACATGTCATGCAATAATTAGTAAAAAACATTTACATTGATAAAAATGTACATAGTCATAAAGGCGTGCTCTTGAGTCTGAAAGGGAAGAATCAAGTATTAGTAGGCACTCGTTCTACGGAACGTTAGTCTTTATGTAACACACGTCATGCACGTGGCATGTAGCACTCATGTGGTAATCTACTATGACATTTCACCTGAGGTAAGAACAGTTAAAGAAAACACAAGGTGGTTTCTGCTTCACTACGTATCACTTGAGGGTCAACATAGGCACCCAACGAGTTAGAGTCCCTAATAACTCACTGTTCTAAGCAGAGTTCAGAGCAGGTTTCATAACACTACCTGCGGCTACCACAAAATGTTTCACTTCGTGCACTTGTTTCGCATAATGTTTAAAGAAAACACGCGAGGATTTCCAGCCTGTATAGTTCTTGAGGCTTTCGAAATCCATACTCTGAAAGAAATTCAGAGACGAAGCGACTTTCCTAGGATCATGACCAGCGGGTGTACTGTCTGGATCCGCTCTGCGAATGAAGTAGGTGATTTTTGCTCTCAATTGTTTCAGTGACAGGTCGCTGCCCGATGTTTCTCCTTTGAAGAGTTGGCCTCCACCAAAGTTTGAAGTTCTATGAAGATAGACCTTAAGGCTCTCTACTGGACATAGAGAGGCATCTTCCTTCAAGGGGCATATCCTCCACGGGCCCCATCGTTTGGTAGGTAATTCGTTCTTTGCGAGAAACGTCGGATCAGGGAAGAGGGAGAGGTCTCCTGAATCGTTGAAAACGATATGTCCCTCTTCTCTAGATAGTGCCACTATTTCGCTGACTCGGGCTCCCGAGGCTAGAGCGAAGAGAAATATAACTTTCTGAGTCAGGTCCTTGAGAGGGCATGAATCATTGTCCAAGTTGGAGGCGAAGTGGAGAACTTTGTCTAGAGACCAAGTGATTGGTCTCGGAGGAGGTGCCGGTCGTAAACGGGCACAGGCCTTCGGTAGTTTGTTGAAGATGTCGCTAGACAGATCTATTTGGAAGGCGTATGACAAAGGTCTAGTCAAGGCCGATTTGCAAGTAGAAATCGTGTTGGCTGCCAAGCCTTGTCCATGAAGGTGAATGAAGAAGGACATGCAAAAATCTATGGTGATTTTCGAGGGGTTCTTTGCCTTGACGAAGGAGACCCATTTCCTCCAAGACGATTCGTATTGCCTTCTCGTGGATTCGGTCTTGTATTCCTCGAGGAAGTCTAGACTCTTCTTCGAAATCCCAAACCTTTTCTTAGCGGCTAGGGTGAGAAAATCATGAGATGAAGGTCCTTGATTTTCGATGATGAAGCGAAGACAGTCGACTTCTGTATTTGCTGGGAGAGAACTGGGTCCGGGAGGGGGATCAGCGTTGGCTGCATCTCCAGGATCAAGGGGTACCAGTTGCTGCGGGGCCACTTGGGAGCCACTAGAGCTGCTGTCCCTTTGAAGGTTCTCAATTTGGAGAGGACTTTCAGCAGAAGATTGGTGGGAGGGAACAGGTAAATCTTGGCCCATCTGTTCCAATCCAAGGTCATGGCGTCCACCGCTTCCGCTTTGGGGTCCTCGTACGGGGCTACATATCGAGGAAGTTGATGGTTGTCGCTCGTTGCGAAGAGGTCGATCTGGAGTTCTGGGACTCTGTGAGAGATGAAGGAGAATGATCTTGCGTCTAGAGACCATTCCGACTCTATCGGGTTTGTCCGAGATAGAGCATCCGCTGTCACATTGCGGAATCCTTGTAGGTGAACTGCAGACAGGTGCCATTTCTTCCTTTCTGCCAGACGGAAGATAGTCAGGAGCACCTGATTTATCTTGGGCGATCTTGAGCCCTGGCGATTGAGACAACGCACTACCACAGAGCTGTCCAGGGTCAGGCGAATGTGTATCGACGGGGGCGGGGAGAGTTTCTTCAGCGTCAGAAGAACCGCCATGGCCTCCAAGATGTTGATGTGAAACGTCTTGAATAGGGGAGACCAAGTGCCTTGAGCCTGTTTTTGGTGGGAGTGACCTCCCCAACCCTCCAACGAAGCGTCCGTATGGATGTTGAGAGATGGAGGTGGGTGTTGGAGAGGAAGGGACCTTTTTAGGGCCCTCGCTTCTGACCACGGCTTTAGAAGAAGTCGAAGTCTGCTTGGGAGCCGTCTCTTGAGGTCTCTTCGAGCGATGGATGCGGAACGTCTCCAGACTCCCGCTGCATCCTTTAGCTGTGCACGAAGCACTGGGTTTGTGATCGAGGCGAACTGTAGAGAGCCTAGAACTTGTTCCTGCTGGCGTCTCGAGATCCGTTTGGATTCTAACAGTCGCTTGACAGACCCTGCTATTTCCTTCCTTTTCTTTGCTGGAATGGAAAGGCGGTGTGACTGAAGATTCCAGTGGATGCCTAACCATTGGAACTTCTGAGCTGGAGATAGGCGAGACTTTTTCGCGTTTATCTGGAATCCCAGGTGTTCGAGAAACTGGGTAACTTTTCTGCAGGATTCTATACAATCCTCGGGCGAGGGCGCCCACACTAGCCAGTCGTCGAGGTAGGCCATCACCTGGACGTTTCGGATGCGGAGCTGTTGTACTACTGCGTCCGCTAGCTTTGTGAATATCCGAGGGGCCACGTTGAGTCCGAAGGGCATGGCCCGGAAGGCATAGCTTTTCCGTTGGAGTCGGAATCCTAGGTAGGAGGAAGCGTGATGGTTCATTGGTATGTGCCAGTATGCGTCCGCCAGGTCTATCGAGACCGTGAAAGACCCTCGAGGCAGGAGGGTTCTGATCTGTTGAAGAGTCAGCATCTTGAACTTGTTGTTCGATATGAATACGTTGAGGGGGGATAAGTCCAGAATGACTCTGAGTCTGTCTGAGTCTTTCTTGGGAACACAAAACAGTCTCCCTTGGAACCTTGTGGACTTCACCATCCTTATCACCTTCTTGTTCAAGAGGTCTAGCACATATTCTTCCAGGAGGGGGGTTGAACGTTGGAAGAATTGCTGGAAGGTTGGGGGTGGTTGCGCCCAGCTCCAGCCCAGACCTTTCTTGATGATGCTGTGTGCCCAGGAGTCGAAGGTCCAGCGATCCTGGAAGTGGCGGAGTCTTCCTCCCACCGGAAGCACTTCATTGCTTCTGGGGTCCCGAGGACTTGCTGCCTCGGCCGCTAGCTCCCTGTCCTCCTCTGCCTCTGGAGGGCCGGCGAGAGGAATCTCTGCCGGAACCCCTGCCTGAGCTTCTACCCTTGGGACGAAAGGTAGTGGAGTGCTGCTCGAAGGCGGGGTTGAAGGCCGGTGATGAGGACAAAACCGGCTGTGGGACCAACTGAAAGGTCTGTGGCGGCTGAGCGGCCACTTGGGGAGTAGCGGGTGCCGGAAACTGACGTCTGTGCTGACGTTGCTGGGGTCTGTGCTTCGACTGCTTCCTCTTAGGTTGAGGACCGTCATCCTGAGAGGGCTTTCTCTTCCTAGACATGCCCCATTTGTTGAGAAGGTTCCTGTTCTCAGATGCGGCCTTGTCTGTGATCTCTTTCACTAGATCAGACGGGAAGAGGTACTTGCCCCAGATGTTGGAGGCAATTAGTTTCCGGGGTTCGTGTCTGACAGTGGCACTGGAGAACACGAATTCTCTGCAGGCTCTACGAGCTCGCATGAAATGGTACAGATCCTTGACTAAGGTTGCCATATGAGATTTGGCAAGGACCATGTAATGGTCAGGGACTCTGGTGTCACCAGCCATTACGTCCATCTGGACCTGGAGAGTGAGAGATGCTGCCAGCTTCTCCTTCGTTTCCTGTTCCCTACGAAGGAGGTGTTCGTTTAGCTTGGGGAGGTCCTCATTAAACTGACGTCCAGCAACGTCAGGATCTAGTTTGCCCACCACGAAGGTGTGTTGCACATCCTTCCAGTGTTTGGTGTCGGGCGGGGTAGCTGCAGAGAAAGGTCTGCATTCCTCCAATGCAGGGCAGGATTTCCCTTCTTCTACAGCCTTAAGGCAGGCAGCGAAGGCCTTTTCCGTGAAGGGTATCACCACTTCATCGGGCGCAACGTAGGTGGGGTACTTCTTGCTCAGAGCCGGAAGTCCAGAGCAGGTAAAGCCTCTGCTCTTAAGCGCTTTGGCAAGCATAGCCTGGGCCTTCGAGAGATCGAACACTATTTTCTCCTTCGGTTCGTTCTCTTCCTTTGAGGATGGTTCTGAACGTAGACGGACGTAACAGTCCGGATACGCCTCAAAGCGGGGGAAGAACTCCACTTCTTCCAGGGGTATGGAACCGATCTTATCGCTGACGAAGATCTTGTCGTCAGCGATGACCATATGCTCGGCGAATCGCCACGGATTGTCGCTCGAGCATGCGGGGAGGTCCTTGATGGAGATTTTGCGAGATTCCTTGGAACCTCCCATCGACCGAATGATCTTGTGAGTTTCTTGGAGCTTCTGCTCCATCACGGATTCAATGAGCCGAATCATATCCTGTGCCGTAGGTAGAGGAGTCGTGGTGGAGGACGTAGACGGGAGAGACACTTCCGTCGGTGTAGGAGTAGGAGGGGGGATGGAGGGAGGGGCATCCTCCTTATCGGACTCGGTATATACTACCCGGTCCTCTTCTTCATCATCCTCCCCTTCACCCTGGGCCATAAGGGTTTTCTCGGTGTCCTCCGAGATCTCTGACATGTGTTCATCATGTTCTGAATCCAGGTGACAATCATTCATGGACTGAGCCATGACAGTATCAGGTTCCACTGTGATCTGGACGACGGGGATCTGTTCGACTGGGACCACTGAGTCTGGTGAGGCCTTTGGGAACAGCAAAGACCTCATTTCTTCTGTGGCTAGGTATGGTCCAGTGGCGTTCTTTTGAAAGCCACGTACCCACTTGCGTAGGTTGTCCCGAGCAGTGTCCCGAATCTCCGCTGAGGGAGGATCATAGAATGCTTTCTGTAGGCATTCTTGGCAGACCGAACAGGTGGTGGGGCCCCAGTACTTGAGATCCCCCCTCTTGTGAGCACAAGGGGCGTGTGTCCTACACGTCGTGTGTCCATAGAAGTGTGGCCGACGGACCGCGCAGAAGTCGTGGTCACACTTGACGTACTCCTCCTGTAAAAGAAAGAGACGATGAGTATTGTAGAGTCATAATATGGCTCGTATATAAAGTTAATTATTAACAAGTTAATATTAACATAAGTTAATTGTGATGCACAGAAGGGTGGGTGAAAGGAGACAGACGCATGCCTCGTGTAACCCGCCCGGCTGGTTGCCGTAGCATCAGACAGTCCCAGGTGGCCGTAGGCCTCCATGGAAGGTGTCTTGATAATGGGAATTCCATTTAGAATGACCATATTATAGACTAGGCTTGAAATCTTATCAAGAAGTCTGGGGATCATGAGATCCTAGTAAGGTTCCGGCAACCAGACGTGCCAATTACACGTAGCGTGCTGGAAAGATGAAACACGCAAGAAGACAGAGTGAAAACTGAACAAAGTGTACGATTCCGTACCAGTTTGTCTGCGTTAACAAACCGTCTAGGTGCGGTTTTTAGGAGCTATCGCTAGTAAAGATAGCTGAGAGAAGGGGTGCAAGGCATCTTGCCGCCTCCGGACGGGTCCGGCCTACCCCCGGCACGCCGGAAGCCGCTCGAGCAGAGTTTCTGGCATTCAAGAATGATCATACTATGGTCAAAAGAAGCCAGGGTGGCGGCAGCCGGTAGCGGCGGCCGCCGGCAAGGAGCGGCGGTTCCGGCAGCCGGAGGCAGTCGGAGGGTGACAGGGGTAAGGATAAGGGAGCATAGCCGGGGCCGGGGGCCGGCTGCTAGTGCCGGCACTCCGGGAGGGGTCGGCAGTGTGCCGAGGCTTTGAGGGAATGGAGAGGCCACGGCGGTAAGCCAGCGGCCGGCGGCGATCCCCCGGCACTCGGGGGAAGGCGGCAAGGATAAGGAAGTCACCCATAGCGGCGGTAATGCCGGGGTAGAGGCGGCAAGGGACAAGCACCAAAAGATGGAGGTGGGATGGCAAGGCTGTATAAGCCCAGTCAAGACACCTCTGGAAAAGGTACCACCATGATAGAGGTGAATCTATCATCCTAAGCAGGGGCCGCAAGGGCCGGGGGCTAAGGCAGTCCAAGAGAGGACAGGGTGTACCCAAAGAAGGGGTGGAGACTCTTCATGTCGACCAAATGATAACTGACTCCATAGCACTATGGAAGGTCTATGTATCAGAGCGGACAACACTGGGAGCACCACGGGGTCCAGCACTCCAGCCTAGGGTGGAGTGTAGGACAGGGGACATATGAAGCCTAATCTACTGGTAGGTTAGGCTAGGCAAGAGATAGGTTGGGGGGGGGGGAAAAGGGTCTTCTTATAAGAAAGGATGGGTTATGTACCAGAGCGGCCACCTAGGAAGGGAGATGCTCACCCTAACCTATAGTAGGTGGACTAACTGAAAAAACGGTGCACGCGTATATTTCAGCAAGGTACATAAACCAGCCCTCCCAACCTAACCTGGATTAGGGTTGTTAGACCCTAATCAAGGAAGGGAGAAGACGTATCGCAAGGAAAAGGTCAAGGACCGATTCAGCTTAAAGGAGGTGGTCCTACCTTTAAGGCCCGCGACACTAAGGGAGGGGTCATTCCCTTAG
>NC_090762.1:59958026-60055121 GCF_036898095.1 Palaemon carinicauda | reverse complement strand
CTCTCCTTGGCCTGTTTTTTTCTCTCTCTGCTTCTTTTTGGACACTTTAATTTCGTATATATCTGATAAAAAAGAATTTGCTCTCTCTCTCTCTCTCTCTCTGCTTCTTTTTGGACACTTAATTTCACATATATCTGATAAAAAAGAATTTGCTCTCTCTCTCTCTCTCTTTTGCCTTTGCTGTCTCCTCTGGCTCTTTCTCCCTCTCTCTTTGGCTGTCTTTTCTGGTTCTCTCTCCCTCTCTCCTTGGCTGTCTTTTCTGACTCTCCTTCCCTCCCCATGACTGTCTCTCACTTCTTGGATGTCTCTGTCTCTCACTCCTTGGCTGTCTCCTCCGTCTCTCACTCCTTGGCTGTCTCCTCTGTCTCTCACTGCTTGGCTGTTTCCTTTGCCTGCCTCTCTCTCTCTCTCTCTCTCTCCATGCTGTGTAGAGGTGTCTGAATTGTTTAGGTAAAGAAATTGCAAGTAGATTGAAACATTGTCAATTTAGTAATTAGAAAAGAGCTAATAGTTATTGTTTAATAAGGGGCAAAAGTTGGAGTAAACCTTGTATTGAAGATTCTTATATTTTTCTGCAGGTTAGAGAAAGTCTGATGTGGTTAGGTTACATTAGACTTATATTTCATAGTAATTAGAATTGTTGAATAATCTGGTCCAATAATAGTTTCAAAGTAATTAGTTATTTTTTAATATCAGATTTCTATAAAGGACAGGGCAAATAGCTTTCTTCTACTGTATTTCGAATAGGGCAAACAGCTAGCCACTACTGCATTACTGTATTTCGATTAATGCAAACAGCTAGCCACTACTGCACTTCGAATAGGGCAGATAGCTTAAATTGTATTCGAATGGGGACAAACAGCTTAACTTTCCTGTATTTCGAATAGGGGTAAACAGCTTGCCACTACTGTATTTCGAATAGGGCCAGATATCTTATCTCTTCTGATTTCGAATAGGGGTAAACAGCTTGCCACTACTGAATTCGAATAGGGCCAGATAACTTATCTCTACTGTATTTCGAATAGGGCCAGATAGCTTATCTCTACTGTATTTCGAATAGGGACAGACAGCTTTCCACTACTGTATCTGAAATAGAGGCAAAATGCTTTCCTCTATTGTATTTCAAATGTGACCACAATTCATTCAATTTCTGTCAAAACTTATGTAAATTGCCTTGAAGTATTTTCCATGGTTTTCATCCTTATGATCAAAAGCAAACTAGATCTTCTCCACACAATTGAGATTACCAGACCAGTAATGTAAAACACTTTTCATTATGAATGCTACGATTTAGAAATATTCTGTCCAATGGAGTAAGAGTTCTTGACTACTAACCGAAATATCAAGGTCACTAAATTTAGTCGAGGACAATGCATTGCTAACACTGTCAATGGCACAGTCCTACAAGTGTTATTTTCCCCCGTAATGATAATGAGCATGAAGTATAAAATAATGATATTTTATAAAAACGAATATGGTATTTGAAGCAGTATCTGAAACATGTAGTTACTTGAAGTCTGAGGTTTGTAGTCACTGGGTAATCAAACCACTTAGTTGATACTCCCTGCTCAGGATAAGGTATTGTCGACAGTGAGCCTTAAACTGTAATGTATTAAGTGATATACAAAATTAGAGCCAAATTGTCTCTGCTGGGGACAGGGAGACCCTTCAACACTGATATGTAAGTTGAAATAGTTTGTACAGGAAGGTGGAATAAAAATGTAGACGTGATAAAGAAGAAAGATTGTCTTTCTACTTTACCAACCTCTACAATTTTTTTTTCCACCTTCCTGTACAACCTATTTCAACTTAAAACCTGTGTTGAAGGGTCTCCCCTCCCCAGCAGCAGATAATTTGTCTGTAATTCTGTAAATCACTTAATACATTGCACAGCTT
The DNA here is from genome assembly GCF_036898095.1 of Palaemon carinicauda. Lineage (NCBI taxonomy): Eukaryota > Metazoa > Arthropoda > Malacostraca > Decapoda > Palaemonidae > Palaemon > Palaemon carinicauda. Next base: position 60,053,225 of record NC_090762.1, on the reverse strand, counting down.
AAGGATCACTGTAGACAATACCAATCCTTAGCAGGGGGAGTGTGTTAACTAAGGGGTTTGATTACCCAGTGACTACAAACCTCAGATAAGTAACTACATGTTTCAAATACTGGTTCAAATACCATAATTGTTTTTATAAATACCATTATTTTTATACTTCATGCTCATTGTCATTACGGGAAAAATAACACTTGTAGGGACTGTGCCATCGACAGTGTTATGCATTTGTCCTCGACTAAATTTAGTGACCTTGATATTTCGGTTTAGAGTACAAGAACTCTTACTCCATTGACAGAATATTCTAAATCGTAGCATTCATAATGAAAAGTGTTTTACATTACTGGTCTGGTAATCTTCAATTGTGTTGGGGAAGATCTAGTTTGCTGCTGATCATAAAAACGAACTAAATTCACTTGTCAAATAAAATGTGTGATCTCTGTACCTTTGAGGAGAGTAAATAAAAAAATTTAATATCAAGATATTTTTATTACCATTTTATATACAATTTTCTTAGTGTCCCCCTTGAAAGCCAGCATTGCTTTGACTGAAGGAGAGCGAGGTGAGTGTCCTCAGCGGAAGGCAGCTAAGCATATGCCATCATTAAAGTAGTTTTCAGTTCATGGTTGTCTTATTAACCGAGGAGTTTCTACTCTAATTGCGCAAATGGTCATGAATCCCGTTTTCTATTTTCTCCGCTTAGTATTCCAATTCTCTTTTGTTACAAAGGCTCAGACCCAAGACTTTCATACTCAAGAGGGAGGACTTTTACTTGGAAGTTGAGCATTACTATGAATCACGAGAATACTTATATAACATTTTTTTGGTTGTTTCCATGGATATGAAAGAAAGATTTCACAGCATATGTATAGAATTCTTATCAGATTTCATACTACCAGTTTGTTAATTCATTGCAATTGGGTAAAGCAAAAGAACAGAAAGAACAGTAATGATATTTTTATTGGTAACCAGGTAAGGACAAAGGATTTTAGTACACAGTAACAATCTTACATGAGCTTCATATTCATAATATCAATTTAAATTAAGCAACTATAAGAACTTCATGCAAAAATCATCTTTAATTTAATAAATGATCAAAGCTGGATAAAAATAAGGCCACTCTTGAATCTCGTATACATTAACAACATGATTTATTACAAGAGATCCAACACGCCCCATCAAAGGCAGACGAGACAACGCAAATACCAAAAAGGCCTCAAGGCTCTCAGACATCCCATGTAGGTGATTTGAGTCGGGTAAAAAGGAAGAGACGTACAGCGAATGTTCTGACTGTTCCTATTTCTTCCCCCAACGGAACAGCCAAATCGGACGGAAGTCGCCTTCTACTGCACGTGGATCACAGGATCACGTAGATTTTTTTCCTTTGACATAATAAATCATTCAATGCGTGTGACTATTTTAAGGGGAAATATATATGTAGCTAAACTATGTTAAATATATTAATAAATGGTAATATCTCAGTATAGCCTACAACTTCTTGTATCTTTTTGGGGAAGCCGACATTGACTTGCCTATTAGTTCTATCTATTACTTGGTTACTATATAAGTTTGGCCAAATACATGAAAACGGAGAGGAGAGAGAGAGAGAGGAGAGAGAGAGAGGAGAGAGAGAGAGAGAGAGAGAGAGAGAGAGAGAGAGAGGAGAGAGAGAGAGAGAGAGGAGAGAGAGAGAGAGAGGAGAGAGTCAAATGAGAGAAAGACAGATGAGACAGCCAGAGAGAGAGAGACAGTCAATGAGAGAAAGAGAGACAGAGGACACAGCCAATGAGAGAAAGAGAGACAGAGGACACAGCCCAATGAGAGAAAGAGAGACAGAGGAGACAGCCAAGGAAAGAGAGAGACAGAGGAGACAGCCAAGGAGAGAGAGAGACAGAGGAGACAGTCAATTAGAGAGAGACAGAGGAGACAGTCACTGAGAGAAAGAGAGACAGTGAACACAGCCAATGAGAGAAAAAGAGAGGAGAGTCAATGAGAGTAAGAGAGACAGTCAATGAGAGAAAGAGAGACAGAGGAGACAGCCAAGGAGAGAGAGAGAGAGAGAGACAGAGGAGACAGTCAATTAGAGAGAGACAGAGGAGACAGTCAATGAAAGAAAGAGAGACAGAGAACACAGCCAATGAGAGAAAAAGAGACAGAAAGAGAGAGAGAGAGAGACAGCCAAGGAAAGAGAGACAGGAGACAGCCAAGGAGAGGTTAAGAGACAGAGGAGACAGCCAATGAGAGACAGAGGAAACAGCCAAGGAGTGAGGGACAGAGGAGACAGTCATGGGGAGGGAAGGAGAGAGACAGAAAAGACAGCCAAAGAGAGAGGGAGAAAGAGCCAGAGGAGACAGCAAAGGCAAAAGAGAGAGAGAGAGAGAGAGAGAGAGAGAGAGAGAGAGAGAGAGAGAGAGAGAGAGAGAGAGAGAGAGAGAGAGAGAGAGTGTGTTAAGGACAGTTAGAAGAGATCCAAGATAAGACAGCGAGCTGAAAGTTATATGAAGAAACATGAAACAAAAATTCTTACAATATTGCAGAGAAAGACTATAACACAGTATCAACCAAGATATACTGATTATACAAATTAACACAACTTTTAACTGAATATCTTTAGAAGTGTCCAAATGTCTAGAACAGAACTTAACAACAAACAGTAATTTCAATATTCCATTTATTCTCTACTGTATTCCAAATCTAAAATGACTGAATATCCAAATTCTGTTGATTACCGAGACTTGTAAGCTGTGTATGCAATATACCATTAAATGAATTCCAAAAAATCATTAGCAGTTTGTCATTTCATAAAATGTAAACTACCTGCACATCTATCTATAGTTGCTTTTACTAACTTTTAGAGAAGAAAGTCACAATGTTGTTTGCAGATATGTTATCTAAGAATATGAAATAAAAAAGGGTCTATCTTTGCTTTAATTTATGACAACAAACTACTTGCTCATTTTTCATTACTTCTTTTATCATTTATTTCCTTTCCTCACTGGGCAATTTTCCCTGTTGGAGCCCCTGGGCTTATAGCATCTTGCTTTTCCAACTAGGGTTTTACCTTAGCTAGTAATAATAATAATAATATAATCCAGCTTTCCATACATAGATGTCAGGGTTATTATAGCAGTTCTTTTTTTATAGAGGCAAGTTTATCCATTTCCTAATTCTATATAAGAACTTCATCAAGGGGCTTTGGATCCACTGCTTTCGTCCCATTAGACTATACTGGTTGAGAGAGAGAGAGAGAGAGAGAGAGAGAGAGAGAGAGAGAGAGAGAGAGAGAGAGAGAGAGAATCTAGCTTCTTCCTAAAAGTCTTAACATTCCCATATTTCTAATTTTGGAGTAACTTAACAAATAAAAACTTCGGTAAATAAATTCTGTTCCACCAATGACCCTTTATCTACATTGTACATTCACGTCCCTATAAGAAGCTACTGTACATCTAACGTGATGCGTAACACTTAATATTATGTGCCTGTCTTGTGTCTACGTATACCTACTGAGCATTTTCAATCTAGCTCGTTTTTAATAACATCCAATTATCCAATTCAACCCTATTAACGAGTCTTCAGTTTACTAGAAGATTTCTTACTAGTTCTGCTTCAAAATTATTCTAAAAGGTTCATCAAATCACTTATGGTAAATTTAACAATAGTTTTACAGTTTAGTAAATTGAAATTATTACCCAGTAGTCTACAAGCATTACAGCAATCATAGCTAAGTGTTTCTGGTGGCAATGTAAATGTCACGTAAACATTACCTGTACTCTGTCATCAATGTCTTCCAAAAAAACTCTGTACGATTTATATGAGCCTCTACTGTATGGGTTTACTAAAGTTTCCGGCATTAATAACACACTCGGTCTTTCCCATCACACATCTTGACTTCAAAATCTACAAATTGATTTTTTTCAAACCAAAATATACTGCAAAATAATACACACATACACAGAACGCAAAACTCTGCTGATGATTTTAATTCCCAATTGTATTAGAAAAAACTAAAATTGTTCACTGAAACCATTCTACCATATGCATTTGATATTTACTCTAGTCAGTAAAATCTCAAGTGTGTTTCAAATGACTTAACAGGTCCTGTCATATCACATAATTCTACTATACTGAGAGAGAGAGAGAGAGAGACTAACCTCACTACTGACACCAATTTGTCCACATTTATTCTTGTCATTTTAGATTTAGATAACTTAACTATAACACTTATTACCATTATAGAAGACAAGTTATTAAGGTATAATTTGATACAATAACACAATCTACATCTTTGTTCTAAATTAAAAACTTTATACCTGCATAAAACAAAAGCCATATTTGGTTGACATAATCTTAAAACTGTTCCTTTAAATGTTATATTGCATACGCATCTTTCACTTAGGAGATAAAAATAATTAGAGCTTAAGTCATCCTCTATAAAACCAACATATTCCACAATCTTCTTCAATAACACTGGTTATACTTTCCCTACTTTGAATCCAAACCAAATTATCAAATTCTCAAATCTAGCAACGTTTTCTATTCTCTGACCAGAGGTAAAACTTAAACAATTTTCTCTTCCAATGAATCCTTTCTTCCCTACTTGTCGACTTCCCACGTCACACGATTGTCTGCTTTATCATACAAAGAACGTCTAAAATGATCATCGTGATGGTTTAGCCCTTCTGCTATTTCAGATACAAAGTATGACTAAAAGCCAAAGACAGATTGGACGTTTGCGAAACAAGCTGGTACCCCCCTTTAAAGAGGCATATGGATCCTTTGATGTAATAAGAGAATATTGCAATGAAAAACCAAGAGTGACCTTTCAAGAACTAAAGTTATTGATTTGATTAAAAGTTGACTTGGTTACCTCATCTTCAAAGAAGTTATAATGCTCCAAAAATTACTATACTGTACTACAGAAGTTTTTTAAATATAATATGAACATGACATTTAACTGTATTTACTCTATGAGAAACATTTCTCATACAATTATAAGTCTCAACAATAAATTAACGTTACATATTTACTTTATAACTACTGAAGCTCAAGTAAGATCCACATACTGTATACTTAATCTTTAGCCCACACATGGCAACCACATATTCATTCTTACCTGTTCAATGCTGATTCAATTGTATTACACAATACAATTCATATTCATGATTAAATAATTGATAGTATAAAAACCATAGAATTAATACAATATGCTGTGCTACCTGTCAAGTGAAATTAGCCATGGAAACATAAAATGTTACAATTAGTAATGTGATTTCTGACTTGTCTACTCAATTCCACTAAATGTAATCTTTCCACTATAAAAACAGTCACAGAAAACATGAAAGAGCTTCTGCATTGTCAAGTGAACAAGAATACATCAAATGGAACAAACATGAAAACAGAAATCTCTCCCATTGAACAATTAAAGTTCACAGAAACTCCTCAGTTACTAAGACACCATGAACTGAAAACTTTACTCTAATGATGGCATCTGCTCAGCTGCCTTCCGCTGAGGACACTCACTCGCTCTCCTTCAGCCAAAACAATGATGGCTTTGAGGAGTTTTCTTTATTAAATCTTTCCAATTTTATCTATCTACTGTACTCAGGACAAAAGTACAAAAATGAGTACAGTATCTGTATTCATGCAATGAATTAAATTTGGCAAGTTCTGTATACACAAATTAGCTTTACAAATAAAATTTCTCATTTAGCCCTCAAAAAAAAATCACAAGACAATTTTGCACAAAAAATAAGTTACAGGTTTTCATTTAGCATTCAGAAAAATATCATTACATATAGAACAGGTACTGTATTACAAAATTAGTAGTCTTCACTTCAGTCCACTAACCCTAAAAAACATAACTAGAATATTTCTAAGAAGACAGCATTTGCTTTCACTTCATAAGTATTTAACATAAGGCCTTTCAAATTGACACTATATAGAATTTGATTTTTTAGTCCTATACTCTACCTAAATTATCAATGAGATTAACTCCAAATTTTAATCAGATATGGTAAAGTTATCTAACATTTTGATGGGCTACTTTTCATTGATAAGGTCATTACTGTAATTTAATACTATAAAAATACAGCCTAAAAATTCCTCTATTACAGTTGTGGATGCATGACGGGTTGATACACAAGTAAATCTTATTACTTGAAAACTTGGTTGGATTTACTACCTGATCCTATATTAATGCACATGAGCATTTGTGATAGAACCAATCATGAAACTAGTTATTCAAATAATGTAAAACTGGTTGAAATCAATTTAAATTGATAACTGATATCATTTGAAATCCATCGCAGTTTCAAGAAAATTCAGTTAACATGTGGAATCGAGTTCTTATTGCTACCTTAAAAGTGAATTAAAATATGTTTCTAGAACTAGCCTGATTCTTCCATATAATACCATTACCAATAATTTACCTATTTTGTAGTCTCAAAGTCACCTGTAGATGCTTCAGTCCCTCTTATAATGAAAATACCCGCCAGCCAGTAATACAGAGAGAAATTGTTTATCTTGGTCTTAAAAAATCTCAAGTCACCACTAGTACTGTTTGATCCAGATTTTGCAAAGTGCAAGGGCCGAAAGTTCATTATTATAGAGAAATATGTTTGGAGGGAATAAAACTTTTTAACATTATACAGCACTGTATACTATCAGTTCCACATCACACCAATAACTTATAACAGTCACAAACGTTAATTTAAATCCTAAGACTGTAGTCGAGACCTATGGGACTCTTCTGAAAGACTTAGGTTTCAAATCTAGCATCAGAAATACCTTTCAAAAACATGTGGGGAATTGTACAATAGAACAACAGAAACCATGATATGCCAAACTATCTTTAGATTGATTAGTTTGAGATAAGATATCCAAGGGAGAGGGGGACTGAGGCTCCCTACCAATACCAGACAAACTTGGCTGAATCCCTTGTCAGGCTGAGAGGAGCAGAGAGAGAAAAGGTCCCCTTTTGTTCTTTCGTTTGATGTCGACTAAACAACCCCCCCCCCACAAAAAAAAAAAAAATTAAGAAAGGGCCTTGGTAAATAGATAGAAGATATCCAACTACTGAACAGTTATTTAAACTTGTTGGGATATGCTCCATGTTTGGAGGCCAGTACTGCCATATGGCATTCCCAGGAGTGACTAATGAAGCAGAAGTCAGTAGTTCAGAAACCATGATATGCCAAACTATCTATAGACTGATTATTTTGAGATAAGATACCCAACCACTGTACAGTAATTCAAACCTGTTGGAATATGCTCCATGTTTGGAGACCAGTACTGCCATATAGCATTCCCAGGAGTAACTAAAGCAGACGTCAGTAATTATCGAAAAAAAAGTTTCATAGTGACAATTATCAGAGTATAATTTAAAGAATGCCATTACGGATAAAAATAGGAAGAATAATGAGGAAGGAGCATTTATAAAGCCAGAACTCTCCTGAAGCAGGGATCGTTAAGTTTTCTAACCTCCCTAAGATACAATCAGTACTAGTTAATTATCTAAGCTGTGGCACCCTAGCAGTACCAACCAAACTTGGCTGAACCCCTTGTCAGGCTGAGAGGAGCGAAGAGAGGAAAAGTCCCCTAAAAATTTGTTCTTTTTTTATTATTTCGAATATCCCCCAAAATTGATGCTAATCCTCGTGATAACAGCTCACCAACTTTGCATGGTAATTTTATATACAATGTATGAAAGCTGATCAACAGTCATGTAAAGTTGTAAGAACTCTCGGCACCTGGAAAAGCTCTAAAACTTGTTTTGCCATGTATCATTTCTCACAGGACTTTAAAAAATAACTCCTAAAGTCAAAATAGGTTAGCAACAACTTTTTGCTCCAGATACAGTACATCTCTTGGACTAGAATTGATGGTCCTTAAAAATAGATGCCCAAGTTTTACTATGATAGTATTCAAATTCCTCAATCCTATATACATCTCTTGGACAAGTAAAGTCTGGAAATACTTATATTTTCTGGGCCTTGTGTTTCCCTGCAGATGTCAAAGAATAGCCATAACAAGGCAGAGCAGACCCTTCAAGTACAGCAGTGGGAATTTGACTTCATAGACTTTATCTAAAAACCATAAAGAATTACAAGCCCATATTAAAATCAGGAGTGGCAGTGAATATACTGGTTCTCCTAAGTCATGTTCAAGTCCGACACTATCGTTGAGGCTTTTATTATGACTCCTGTTATAATGGCAGTAGAAATGAAGCTAAAGTGGCTTTGGTTTTGAGAGTGACTTAAAAGGTAAAGAGAAGGGACCAGTGACAGCTCTATTTACTGCTATGAACAAAGTTGGAGCAAGTTTGTCATTGCTACAACAGCTAGAATGGCATAGATGAAAAATGGAAAACAGTAAAACAACAAAACATACAACCTGAACAACTGGATGGCTCTACATAGAACCTTTATGCAATAGTTCTAGTGTATACCTGTCATACGGCAAAGATGAACACACCACCTCTTTACCTAAAGGCTCCTGCTGCCTTGGCAGATTATTATTATTATTATTATTTTTATTATTATTATTATTACTTGCTAAGCTACAATCCTAGTTGGAAAAGCAGGGTGCTATAAGCCCAGGGGCTCCAACAGGGAAAATAGCTGTGAGGAAATGAAACAAAGAAAAATAGAATATTTTAAGAAGAGCAATAACAGTAAAATAAATATCTCCTATATAAACTATAAAACCTTTAAAACAAGAGGAAGAGAAATAAGATAGAATAGTGTGCCCGAGTGTACCCTCAAGCAAGAGAACTTGAAGTATTGCTGCCTAGGCAGAAGCATCAAACAGAGCTTTTAGTAATTACTTCTGTTCTGCAATGGAGGCATCAGAAATAAAACCCTAGAGAATAAACTGGACCAGCAATCATGACAACCTAGCAAAGTAGAAATGGGAGAAAAACTGATAAGTGGCAAGGGTGGAAGTGAGATACACTTATCATGAGCTATCAAAAAATAACCCCTCAGAAGAAGGTACACTCTTGACATACAGTTGCAAGGGAGGTGTTACTGACAAGGGAGGTGTTACTGACAAGCAAGTAGTAAAGGGCTTAGATTCGTATGACGAAACATCCATTTTCATACAAAATTTACTCACACAAACCCATTACTTAAGATGTAATAGGTTGAAATTGCAAGTTACTCAGATTATACATTTTTGCCGGTAAAGCAAATTTAATGGTAGAAACAAATCAGCTTTGAAGTGACACCATATTATAGTCTATCAATTCAAATATGAAGGCACCATTACTTATTGGGTGATACAATACATAAAAATACTAATGCTCTCTGTCGAGTATTGGCAAGCCAAACAAAGCAATATCTTTATTCAAATATTACAAATATCACACTTACAAGGAAGATTAATCAAGCCACCAATTTAAACTAGCCTTTGATGTGACCTCTTGGAAGAATCAAAATACAATAAAATAGTATAGGAGAGTAACATGAAATAAAAGAAAATGCACTACAAAAACTATTGACAAAAAATGGTTTTAATGAAGGAAAAACCTAGTCTTGGGATGTGCTGTCTCTCCAAGTAATTTCCTGTAAAAGGCTGGAACAAGGACTCCCAATACAGGACAATATGAATACCATAGAAATAATGATTCCCCTTCTCTAGGGTTGGTGTATCAATGTGCAATGCACATACGTACAGTATAAGAGAGATCCTCCAGTTCAGACACTATTGAACATGACACGGCACCTCCAATGATGAAATCGTCTGGCAATTGATGACACGTCACCACTGAGAACCCTTCCTACAGCTAGAGACAATGCTATTGGAGCATCAACTTGCGCCGAACCACCATCATCATTCCAGTCGCCAAATCAACACGTTTTCTTGTTTTTTTCTTCAGTAGTGATAAATAAAACTTAAAACAAGCTTAAGCCTTGGTCAGAGCAAATTCTGGAGCAAGGTAAAGAAAACCATAGCTAACTTTAAAGGAAATACTTGGCCCATTGTTCAGAAGTTGAATAAATCGTGCAGCCATATGAAATACCAAATTTACCGAGTTTCCATACACAATTAAAAGAAAAGCCATTTACAGAATAACAGAATGAGTTAGTCTCTTAATAAAAGAATAGCCATATTTATATTGGTATCTATCAAAGTGACATTATAAAAGGACTTCAGACATTAAGATCTTATCCAAGTTATATTCAAATGATCCATCTACCTTTTAAAAGGATTTGTTGAAGGAACTTTATTGAAAACTCGTATGAGCAAAACCCCATTACTGTTCAAGAAAAAACAAAATATAAACAAGTTTGAGAAGTTGAACCTGAGGATTTGATAATAGTAGTGAACACTACCACAACCTAACAAATAACAACTATGGGTAGCCCACCTAACAAATTATGACCCATGGTACTCTTTCAAATCTGTGATCTGCCCACACACATGTAGTATTAACAGTTGACTGCCATTTTCATTTCAAGAGGGCATGAAACATCTAGGGAAAATTATAAGTAAAGGGTTTGTTGTAACACGTATACAGTATATGCTTCATAACTAACTTTACAAAAAGCTGCCATATCCCAATGGAGACCACACCCTGCAGTACTAATTAAAATTAATGTAAATTTTAATTTGGAATACTGTCAAGTTATTCTTGGCCAATGTGAAATCTCTGTCACCTAAGACCTAAATAATCTTGAATGTATATGTATGGACAAAAAATGACTGCTACCAACAGGAGCTTTCTTATGAAAGTGATTCACTAGGACTAAAAAATTATCTGTTACTGGATGTTATCCGAGACAAAAATGGTGTCTGATATAGTTTAAGTTTCTTCTGTTTCATCCCTAGTCTTCATCGATGAAGGAGAAAATCTGCAATTTAAAAGTCTTTTGTAAACTATTTAGATTTTCATACTTCAAAATATAGCTGGCTGTAACTAGTACAAAATTTCAAAAATGGTAAAAATCTTTTACAAAAAAAGTCATACAGTACCTAAAAATTTTAAAAATGACAAAAATCTTTTACAAAAAAGGCATACAGTACCTCAATAATTCAAAAATGACAAAAATCTTTTACAAAAAAGTCATACCTCATGTTGAAAGGTTAATTACTTCCAAGACTTGCAATGTAATACAAAAAAATAACTGAAATTGACCCTTTAAAAAAAAACCATTAACAACTTATAAGTCCTCATGAGCAACCCCAAATTATTGTTAATACAGTAAGTACATTGCAAATCAAATTTTTTAGTTTCTAATAAACATCCATTTTAACAATAAAGAATGTAAAAAAAGAATACTGTACATTTATATATTTTCATTTCTAAAAAAATCAAAACAAAGGCAAAAATCAACCGATACATAACATTACATGAGGTATGACTGAACTGGTACATACATTTCATCAAAAGAAGTAAATAACAAGAGTATATATTACTGAGGGTTAAATGAGAAATGTAATTTTGAAAACATTGCAAGAAATACCAGAAGGTTTCTTTACATAAATACATGCATACATGATATGAATTATAAATAATGTATACTGCATATCCAGTCTTTTCCCTCAATTTTGGTAGACTAACATCACAAAGTACAGTACAGTAAAGTGGCATTTATCTGTAATTTACCAAGCTCAGATCATAATTTGAAGATAATGGTACGACCAATGTTTCACAATATTTGTCGGAAAAATAATCAGAATACAGTACTGTATAATACATTTAAGATTAAATTGGATCTCTAGATCTGGAGTATGTAGCCCAGTGCACGGAACCTGTGGGGCTATTCTGTAACCAAGGGCACCATCAAGGGTAAAACCTTGCATAAACATCGAGATAAAAGTTGGATGTTGGACAGTGAGATGAAACAACTGTGGCAAGAACGGAGTACAGAAAATCCTCAACTTACAAAATATGTTCCAAGAAGCTGTTTGCAAGTCAAATTTTGTTAAATTTTGGCCTAGGGTAGGCTTCACCTAACTCGCATGTCTACGATTTTCAGGTACAAAGGTCAACAAATAGTCAGAAAGACTACCCCACAAAATGTAGCCAGGGTGGCTTAGCATTGCATGGATTTCAAGCTCTAGTTTAGAATAGTCTAGATAATCCTTTAAGGTTAATTCACACTATCCGTCCGGTCACGCTCCAGTCTCGCTTCGGTCTAGGTACTGTGCTATTAACACCTTCGGACCGATCGGTGTCTTAGCAAAATTATAAATATATGGAAAAAGCATAAATGTATAGGAATATTGTTCAGTGATACTAGGAAATGTATTTACACAGTGAACATTAGCTGTTATTGTACATACTGATATTGTTTTATCATGACTGGAGCGAGACTGGAGCGCCGGTGAATGCTTCCATTTAACATTATGTAACAATATTTGACTGGACCGATAGTGTGAATCAGCCCTTATACTTTGAACCTAAAACAGTATACAACACAAATCAAACAGTTAAATTCCTTGAATAAACTGCAAGAAGCCTCGCATCGTTGTACTATAGTTATAAATATGAACAGAAAGCTCAAAATGTCTTTGATTGATACCAAAAAGATTTTTGTTTTCAGGTTGCAAAAATGAAAGTTTATTGCAGATTTTATAACTAAAACTCAAATAAAATAAACACTGTGCAATTATTTTGGCATCTTAATCATCCTAAATATAAGCATAGTTATTTACATACATAATACACAGTGCATTCTTGATAGGATCCCATATTAATAAAACAAGTCAACTACAGTACAATTATTCAAGGAGCTAACCACAGTGCGATGCTATAATTAACTTCAAAAACACCATGTCTTTTGTTGATTACTCTTTATGATAAATTAGGTTTATGAATAATGAATGTATAACCCAGTAACCCTTCAGAATTTGTAAATTCTCATGACTGATCGCTATAACTTTCACTATACTAAATTTAAGAAATATATAGTATCTGACTTAAAACCTACATTAAATTTCAAATAGTTTGTCGGAAAAGCCTTATGGCTAATAGCTGCAACAGATTAATTCAAGTAATTCAAAGCACAAGCAGTTGTAAAGAGAGACTTGCTTAAATCTTCTTGTAATTTCTCATCTAAAGTTATCCTACATATGACATACTTCGGAGCAATTATCATCTGAAAGAAAAGGCTTCTCAAAAAAAAATAAGAGATATCTAATTGATTCAAAATTAAAAAAATTGAGGAATTACATACATACATATACCAAGGCACTTCCCCCAATTTTAGGGGGTAGCCGACATCAAACAAATGAAACAAAAAAGGGGACGTCTCCTCTCTACGCTCCTCCCAGCCTGACAGGGGACTCAACCGAGTTTGGCTGGTACTGCTAGGGTGGCACAGCCCACCCTCCCACATTATCCACCACGGATGAAGCTTCATAATGTTGAATCCCCTACTGCTGCTACCTCCGTGGTCATCCAAGGCACTGGAGGAAGCAGCAGGGCCTACCGGAACTGCATCACAATCGCTCGCCATTCACTCCTATTCCTAGCACGCTCTCTTGCCTCTCACATCTATCCTCCTATCACCCAGAGCTTCCTTCACTCCATTGAGGAAATGAAACTAATTAATAATATTCCCTGTAAAAACAATTACCTATACTAATTTATCTACATTGGCTGCCAATTCTAACGAGAATTGAGTGCTTTAGAAAAAGTTAAATCTTGAGATACTCTTCCAAAATAGAATATGTACATGGTTATTTCTTATTACTATAATCAAAATTTAATTAAAAATTAAAATATATACACTAGAACTCTCTTTTTTGAAACATTATCAAGCCTGTGTAAAATTTGAGGACTTGCAACTAATTAATAACATTTCCTGCCAAAACAATCAACTATACTAACTCATATACATTGGCTACCGATTAAAAAAGAATTGAGTTTAAAATGTGTACAATAACCCACCAAGCTATCAGAACAAGTCGTCCAAAATAGCTATGAAAATTGCTACATATTGTGCAGCCAACAAATCGTCCTGACACGAGAATAGTTACAGATGGTTTCAAACTAGATACATGTCTACTGTAGGCTCTAGAGCCTTTAAACATGCGGCTCCGAGACTCCACAATAAACTCCCTTGGAAATAATTGAAGATATTAAGGCTTTCAAGAGGAAACTGAAGACTTTCTTATTTTGCGAGTGTTTCGATGGTGATGATCTAACAGTAAGCGACCAATACGCAGTGTGAAATGTTAAATGCTCCAGAATGAACATAATAAAACGACCGTGGAGGTCCTGTAGAGAGTAGGGTTCCACTGCTGTACGGGACAAGATAAGCAGCCCTTAGAGTAAAGTGAAGTACAAAACAACAACAGACTAGACAACCTAAAATAACAATGTGGGAAATGTGATACAGTAAAGGCAAATGCTGAACAGTACATAGCATAATAGGCCAAACAAATTGCATTGCAAGTTTCCTTTGAAGGTTGGCAATTTTTCCATCAAACTTTACTTGACTATGCAATACTGATACTGTACTTAAGGATTACAGATTATGATTTATAATGATTCATAAAGATTTTTTCATGGTTACTAATCATCGTAATACAACATAGTTACCATCCATGCTGTGGTTAGGAATGAATTTACAACCAATTTAAAAATTTTCAACATTTACACTGCAAAACTTCAGATACGGAGTAGCTTTGGGAAAGTATGGATGAAGAGGATGTCTAAATTGGTTTTATATCAATTTGAAAGCATATTAACAACACCATCCTAAAAGATATAAAATAACTAATCATTGACAGGCTTGGTAAATTACAGATGCCAATACACCAAATCTTATATCATTACAGTTCTCTCTATCTTGTTCCTAAAATGTTATAGAATTTTTACAGAATATTCATAAAACTTGTTGATGTTAATTTAAGGAAGAGGAATAAAGGAATGAAAATCTGAAAACCAGGGTTCAAAATTTGGAATAATATAAAAATAGATATTGATATTGATAGAAAAGTGACCTTGTAAAAACAATCTAATTACTAATTCCTTGCACTGATATAAATCCTAACATCACAATGACTTTCTACAGAACTTCCTAAAGTACTGATAGTCTCACCTAAAATTATAATTCTCCTAAAAATGATATAGTTCTGGCACTGCAGTTTCACAATCGCCACCGTCATCATCATTATAACCCAGAGTGCAACCCTGAGTGGAAAAACTGAATACTATACAGTAAGCCCAAAGGCGCTAATAGATTGCAGTCCATTAAAGTAATATCCCTAACTCTTCTACAAGGCCTGTAATATCCCTCGTTTAAACACATTACAAGAAGAGTAAAGTGAAAAAAAAATGTTGGGAGCTTGATTGTATGCTTAAGAGAGAATACAGCCGAACCAATTATTTAAAGTTTTTTTGTTGTTGTCTACACATATCTTTGAGTATTTCGAAGAAGTTTCTGTAAATAAAATATACATATCTTTAAAAAATACTATATCTAAAGCCACAGTCAGCTATTCACAATTAAGATATCAAAATCTGTTTCTAAAAATGCTATGGAAGCTGGAAATATATATATAAAAAAAAATTAACCCCAACAAGTTTCAAAATTTTGTACAAATCGATAAAAAGGTAAACAAAAATATACAAAATTAATAGTGAACCTCCTATTAGTCAAGACATCTATTACCTAACAAGAAAAAAAAAATATATATAAAAAAATGTCATCAAAATAGCTACATACTGTAAGCTATTCCCCACATACTCATTTCAAGAAGGCTAAAAACATTAAGAAGAAAATTGGTATTCGAGCAGGACATTATCAAGTTCCATGTTCATGAAATGCCCAATTATCAAATACTCTTTCCATGAGGGAAGGTAAATATGACAAATTCGTAGATAATTTGTATTTTTCCTAACTATACATTATTATTACTTCGGTGGAGCTGAATGACGAGCCATTAGAGTTTTAACGAGGGTTTACTACCCCACCGCTAGTTAACTTGCTACCCCCCCCCTCACACACACCGGTGAATACTTCACTTTGCTTAGAGGTAGGACTTCACGGGGGACAGGGCTGGCGGGCAAGTTTGATTAAATAGCTAAGGTTTGTATAGTTAGGAAAAATACAAATTATCTACGAATTTGTCATTTGTTCCGTAACTGAAATACAAACCACGCTATTTAATATGAGTGACTCACTGGCTTTGGCTTTGCCCAGGGACTCCATATTTGAGTGTGTAAGTACTCAGGCAAAAAGGAGTCCCTGCACCTTGCTAGCTTTGCTGTGCAACTGCTGTGGCCTACATAAGCTGTGTGTGAAGGTGAGAAGAGTGACTCGTCCTAGGAAGTTGACCTGGAGTTCTTCAGATGGAAATCTAGGCTAGGACTCTCCCAATACCACCTCGTCAGGGTATGGGAACGCGACAGTATCAACCTTAATACTAGGAACACAAGGAAGCATGGTTTACCTCCAGTGGTTTGAGGTCAGATATGCAGAGAACCCAGGATGCTGCTTTCTCCAAGGGAGAAGAGGATGAAGAAAAGAATAAGGGCCAGGCAAACTTTTTCATTTATGCAGACTAAAAACGGGTAACAATGCCCTCAACCTTCTGCTACCTGTCCATTAAGGAGCCTGAGGTTAGACCAGCTGTTGTGCAGCCACCACAGGGCCGATAGAGAACGTATCGAGTCTCCTGTGTGTCACGTCTTGCAGGTAGTGGGCTGTGAAGGTCGTCTGACGCTTCCACACCCCAGCTTGCAGGACCTGCGTCACTGAATAGTTTTTCTTGAAGGCCAGGGACGTAGCTATGCCCCTGACATCATGTGCTCTGGGGCGACGTGACGGAGGAGGGTCAGGATTCAAGGCTAGGTGTATTACCTTGCGAATCCAGGCTGAGATGGTATTCATGGTGACCCTCCTCTTCGTTTTACCAGTGCTCACAAACAAGGCTTGCACCTGGGGACGAACTGCAGCTGTTCTTTTAAGATACAACCTCAGACTCCTTATTGGGCACAGTAGGAGATGGTCTGGGTCATTTGTTACAGAACGAAGACTCAAAGCCTGGAAAGAGTCGAACCGAGGGTCCGGCACTCGCGGATTCTGAGTCTTGGCAACAAACTCAGGGACGAAACCTGAACGTTACCTCCCCCCATCCCCTTGAATGGGCGATGTCGTATGAGAGACCATGGAGTTCGCTGACTCGTTTGGCCGAGGCCGAAGCTAGCAGGAACACAGTCTTCCAAGTAAGGTGGCGATCTGAAGCCTGGCGTAATGGTTCGTAGGGAAGTCTCTTCAGAGACCTGAGAACTCGAACCACGTTCCAAGGAGGAGGGCTCACTTCCGACCGAGGGCAGGTAAGTTCATAACTCCGTATGAGTAGGGAAAGTTCCAGCGAGGAAGAAATGTCCACTCCTTTGAGCCTGAAGGCTAGACTTAAGGCTGAGCGCTAGCCTTTCACCGCCGAGACTGAAAGGCACATTTCTTCCCGCAAATACACGAAGAACTCCGCTATTGCTGGAATAGTGGCATCGAGTGGAGAGATACCCCTTCCACGACACCAACCACAGAAAACTCGCCACTTCGCCTGGTAGACCCCTGCGGATGACCTGCGCAGGTGTCCAGACATCCTATTCGCAACTTCATGCGAAAATCCTCTCTCAGCGAGGAGGTGCTGGATAGTCTCCAGGCGTGAAGTCGAAGTGAAGCTACGGCTTTGTGGAAGATGTTGGCATGTGGTTGTTTGAGTAGCTCGTGACGTGGAGGGAGTTCTCTCGGGGGCTCCGTCAGGAGTTGCAGGAGGTCCGGAAACCACTCTGCGTGATGATATAGCGGAGCTATCAGGGTCATCGAAAGATTGACCGATATTCTGGTCTTGTTGAGCACCCTCCTCATTAGACAGAACGGGGGGAAGGCGTAAACGTCGATGTTGTCCCACCGTTGTTGGAAGGCATCTTGCCAGAGAGCCTTGGGGTCCGGGACTGGGGAGCAGTACAGCGGGGGCTTGAAGTTCAGCGCTGTAGCGAACAGATCCACAGTCGGGGAACCCCACAAAGTCAGGACTTTGTTGGCTACTTGAGGATCCAAAGATCATTCGGTACTCACTATCTGCGTCGCTCTGCTCAGACTGTCGGCGAGCACATTCCTTTTGCCTGGAATGAAGCGAGCTGAAAATGTGACCGAGTGGACTTCGGACCATCTCAGTATCTCTACTGCAAGATGGGATAGCTGTTCCGAGAAGGTACCTCCCTGCATGTTGATATAAGCCACTACTGTGGTGTTGTCGCTCATCACCACCACAGAGTGGCCCGCCAGGACCTGATGGAACTTCTGAAGTGCCAGGAATACAGCCTTCATTTCTAGCAGGTTTATGTGAAGGTACCTTTCTGATTCTGACCACAGGCCTGAGGTCCTGTGGTTCAGAACATGGGCCCCTCACCCTATCTTTGATGCGTCCGAAAACAACATCAAATTCGGGGGAAGGACGAGAAAATCCACTCCCTTTCATAGGTTCTCGTCTGCTAGCCACCACCGAAGGTCCGTCTGTTCCGCGGGACTCATAGGGATCAGAGAGTCCGGGGAATAGTGTCCTTGATTCCGCCGAGACTTGAGTCGCCACTGGAGGGATCTCATTCTGAGGCGACCATTTGGAACCATACGGGCCAAGGAAGAGAGGTGGCCGAGGAGACGTAACCACGTTTGGGCTGGAAGTTCTCCTCGATTGAGGAAAGGCCTTGCAACCTTCCTCAACCTTGCTATCCTGTCGTCTGATGGGAAGGCTTAGTGGAGATTGGTGTCTATAACCATGCCTAGGTATACTAGTTTCTGAGAGGGCTGCAGGGAGGACTTCTCGAGGTTTACCATGATCCTCAGATCCTGGCAAAGTTCGAGAAGCCTGTCTCAGTGGCGAAGAAGGGTTGCCTCCAAGTCTGCTAGGATCAGCCAGTCGTCCAGGTAACAGAGGAGACGGATACCGATCCTGTGAGCCCACGATGTTATCAGGGTGAACACTCTGGTGATCACCTAAGGAGATGTGGAGAGACCGAAGCACAGCACCTTGAACTGGTAGATCTTGTTGTCTAGGCAAAATCTTAGGTACTTCCTGGAAGACGGATGGACTGAGATCTGGAAGTACGCGTCCTTCAGGTCCAGTGTACACATGAAGTCTTGCGGTCTCACTGCAAGTCTGACCGTGTCTGCCGTCTCCATGCTGAACGGAGTCTGTTTGACAAACCCGTTCAGGGTCGAGAGGTCGATGACTGGTCTCCAGCCTCCAGACGACTTCTTTACAAGAAAGAGTCGACTGTAGAAGCCTGAGGACCCGTCTGCCACCTCTTGGAGAGCGTTCTTCTTCAACATGGTCTCGACTTCTGCCCGGAGGGCTTGCCCCCTTACCGATTCCATGGTAAGGGAGCTCAATGACACTGGCCTCGCTGTCAGGGGAGGTAGAGAGGATGTGAACAGGACGCGATAACCCTGAGCCATCACGGAAATCGTCCAGGTATCTGCCCCGAGTTGCTGCCACCTTGTCGCGCAACTTTGTAGGCATCCCCCACTGGTGAACATGCAGGGGGACTGCCAATCCTAGCGTTTACGGCCTCGGACGCTCCCTCTAGGATTTTTACCTCCCCTGGAGGACTTCCTGCCCTTCCTGTCCTTGACGGGAAAGGGCTTAGACACCTTTGGCTTCGCTACTGTCGTCTTTTTCGTATTCTTAGCTGGACGGGGCTGTTGAGTTGCTGGAGTTTTGTAGGGCCCTGATGTCAGGGCCCTATGAAGGAGGGAGTCCTGGTTGGACTTCCTCCACCTCTCAGCGGCTAGCTCCATGTCCTTAGGCTCGAACAGACTCTTACCGAGCACGGAAGAGTGTCTGAGCCTGCTAACGTCGGAACTGGGGACTTTCTGGTGGAACCTCTCGGCAACTGCGTCTCGACGTTTCAGGATCGTATTGGCCCACAAGCTCGAGACTTGGTCTGCGTGCCAGAGAGTAAGAATGTCTCTAGTGCCTTCTTGGTGCTTTCTTTGGACAGGTCCTCAGACTGCACCAGGATGCCCAGAGACCCCAGCCAGATGTCAAGCGGTCAGGTGAGGGCACGCGGGCGCGCATAGGTGACGGCGAGGGTGTGCGGCACGCAGGAGCTGGAACGTGGGGCGGTGTTGAAGGCAGGATAGGAGCAGGAGCGTGAGCAACCTTCTGCTCGCATGTGCGCGGGCGCGCAGGAACCTGCTGATGAGCCCGTGCTGGTGAAATTATTGGGTCCGTGTGCGCAAGAGAAATATTCCTAGCACGTGGGCATGGAGCGCGCGTGCCAGGAAGCATGGGGCGATAGCGCGATTGCGCAGCCTCGTGAGGGCGCAAAGGTGAGCTTGCGTGTTGGCGCGCAGGAGAACGATGCGCAGGTGGTGCAGGAACCTCCCTCTGAGGAGAACGAGGGCGCGCTGGGCGCGCAGGAGATCATGGGCGCGCATAGCGCACATTAGGATGCGGGCGTAAGGGCGTGTGCTGCTGTGGTGGGCATGTTCTGCTGTGGTGGGCGCGTAGGGCGCGCAACAGGAATCGGGCCCACTGGTGTGTGCTGCTGCGATGGGAGCGCAGGGTGCGCAATAGGATTCGGGCGCACAGGTGTGCGCTGCTGGGCTGGGCGCACAGGGCGCACAACAGGATTCGGGCGCACAGGGGTGCGCAGTTTAGAGGCAGAAGGCTGGGGTACCTGTGAGCGCCCATGCGCTAGCTTAGGTACCTCCTGTACTGCGCGCTGAAAAACAGGAGCGCGCTTGAGCGCTGTTGCAGGAACTGCAGGAGGGCACTGGCGCGCAGGAGAGCGTGTGCGCGCAGGAGAGTGCTGACGCGCTATAGCAGGAACTGCAGGAGGGCGCGCAGGAGATCGTGGGCGCGCAAGAACAGGAGCAGGAGCGCGCAAGGGAGTACAATGGCACTAGGTCAGGAACAGCAGCAAGACGGCGCGCAGGGGATGCCTGGCGCTTAGGGGACTGAGGCACAGTTTTGCGCTCAAGTCCCTTGTGCCCTGAGGGGACCGGTGCCTGTACAATGACAGGATCAGCATCCTTGAAGGGTAATGGCAGGACAGCAGGTCTGGAGGGTGACAGGTCAGGGGGTCCCGAAGGACAACCTTCCACCGAAGGAGATCGCGAACGATCTTCGGAGAGGTCTAAGGTGGTAGCTGGCAGGATCGGAGAACGATGAGTCTCCTCAGCAGAGGACTGCGGGGACGACGAGCCGAAAAGGCGCCTCCTAACTCCCTTGTGAGGAGAAGGTAGTCCTCTACGGCGAAGGGGAGGACGAGCCTTCCGCCTTATACGCCCTCTAGGGGCCGTGGGATCAGCAAGCTGACCTTCGTAAGACCTCCACAGAGGAGTCTCTGTAAGTGAACTCCCCCGGGGGGGGGGGGGGGGGGAGAATCACCAGCAGGAGAGACCGTGGGACTAAGTTCCACCCTCGAAAGATGTTCGGAGGGGGAATCAGAGCCTTCAGCTACCTCACCAACAACAGGAGCAGTTTGATCCGACACACTGGAGACCTCCGTTATAACAACGTAGACGATAGACAGAGGATCAACATCTGCTATCGCCGGCGACTTTTTAACAGCTGCTCCCAGTTTGATCATTTCAAACAAGACTTCCTTGGAGGATGAACCCTGAAGCCCCAAGGAAGACCAAAGCTGCAACAAATCACGTTTAGGCATAGGGAAATCAATATCCTCCTCCGAGGGGGCATAAAAACAAGAATAGTGCCAACGTTATCCCTGCGTGTCGTAAGAGGCGACTAAAAGGGACGGGACGAGGGGGCTAGGAACCTCCTCTCCTGTATCTACATCCTGTGAGACATCGACAGAGATGGAGCTGGGGGGAGAGTGACTGCTCCCCGCACTCTAGTTTTGGGGTGTTTGAATGTGCGTGGATGTAGTACGATAGAGAGTAAAAGATGTGAAA
Organism: Palaemon carinicauda; assembly: GCF_036898095.1. NCBI lineage: Eukaryota > Metazoa > Arthropoda > Malacostraca > Decapoda > Palaemonidae > Palaemon > Palaemon carinicauda. Next base: position 60,031,341 of record NC_090762.1, on the reverse strand, counting down.
TTGGAAGTATGTTTAGAAGTAGAAGGATGGATGTATTAGCCTTGTGTGAGACGAAGATAAAAGGAAAGGGTGAAGTGATATTTGGTGAAATGTCTGGTAGAGTGTCTGGGATTGAAAGGGGAAGAGCGAGAGAGGGTGTGGCTTTATTGCTGAGTGAATGGATGACAGGTAAAGTAGTGGAATGGAAGGAGATATCATCTAGGTTGATGTGGGTAAGGGTTAGGTTGGGTAGGGAATGTTAGGCGTTTGTCAGAGCGTATGGGCCAGGTAGTGAGAAAAGTGAAGAAGAGCGGAATGAGTTCTGGAATGAATTAACTAGGTGTGTAGAAGGACTGGGTAGAAGGAATTATGTAGTTGTCATGGGTGACTTAAATGCTAGAGTGGGCGCTGGAGAGGTAGAAGGTGTCATTGGGAAGTATGGCGTACCAGGTGAAAATGAGAGTGGTGGGAGACTGGTAGATATGTGTGTTGAGCAAGAGATGGTGATAAGTAATAGCTTTTTCAAAAAGAAAGATAAAAATAAGTATACATGGGTAAGAGTGGCAAATGGAAGAGTAGTAGAAAGAGCATTAATGGATTATGTGTTGATAACTAAAAGAATGTTTGGTAGATTGAAAGACGTGCACGTGTTTAGGGGTATGGCTAACGGTACGTCTGATCATTTTTTGGTGGAAAGAAAATTAGTTGTAGCAAAAGAATGGGGGAATAGAGTAGGTGGATGTAAAAGGGAGCTAGTGAGGGTTGAAGAGCTAATAAAACCGGGGGTAAAAAGTAAATATCAGGAAAGGTTGAAAATTATATATGACGAAGTGAAAGTAAGAGAAACTGGCAATTTAGAGGAGGAGTGGAAGTTAGTAAAAGAAAATTTTGTTGGGGTTGCAAGTGATGTGTGTGGAAAGAAGGTTTTTGGAGGCAGCATGAGGAAGGGCAGTGAATGGTGGAATGAAGGAGTGAAGGTAAAAGTGGAAGAGAAAAAGAAGGCTTTTGAAGAATGGCTGCAGAGTAATAGTATAGAGAAGTATGAAAAATATAAAGAGAAAAATGTGGAAGTAAAGCGCAAGGTACGTGAGGCAAAGAGGGCAGCTGACCTGAGGTGGGGTCAGGGATTGGGTCAGTCATATGAAGAGAATAAGAAGTAGTTTTGGAAAGAAGTGAAGAGAGTAAGGAAGGCTGGCTCAAGAATGGAAGAGACAGTGAAAGATGGAAATGGAAGGTTGTTGAAAGGAGAGGAGGCAAGGAAAAGATGGGCGGAATATTTTGAAAGTTTATTGAATGTTGAGGATAATAGGGAGGCAGATATAATTGCTGTTGCAGGTGTTGAGGTGCCAGTGATGGGAGATGAGAATGAGAGAGAGATTACAATAGATGAAGTGAGGAGAGCACTAGATGAAACGAGAGTAGGAAAAGCATCTGGTATGGATGGTGTGAGAGCTGAGATGTTGAAGGAGGGGGGTGTGACTGTACTTGAATGGTTGGTGAGATTGTTCAATATGTGTTTTGTGTTGTCAATGGTACCAGTAGATTGGGTTTGTGCATGTATTGTACCACTATATAAGGGTAAGGGAGATGTGCATGAGTGTTGTAATTCAAAAGGTATTAGTTTGTTAAGTGTAGTTGGAAAAGTGTATGGTAGAGTATTGATTAATAGGATCAAGGATAAAACAGAGAATGCAATCTTAGAAATACAGGGTGGTTTTAGAAGAGGTAGGGGTTGTATTAATCAGATCTTTACAGTTAGGCAGATATGCGAGAAATATTTAGCAAAAGGTAAGGAGGTGTATGTTGCGTTTATGGATCTGGAGAAAGCGTATGATAGAGTTGATAGGGAAGCAATGTGGAATGTGATGAGGTTATATGGAGTTGGTGGAAGGTTGTTGCAAGCAGTGAAAAGTTTCTACAAAGGTAGTAAAGCATGTGTTAGGATAGGAAATGAAGTGTGATTGGTTTCCGGTGAGAGTGGGGCTGAGACAGGGATGTGTGATGTCGCCGTGGTTGTTTAACTTGTATGTTGATGGAGTGGTGAGAGAAGTGAATGCTCGAGTGCTTGGACGAGGATTAAAACTGGTAGACGAGAATGACCATGAATGGGAGGTAAATCAGTTGTTGTTTGCGGATGATACTGTACTGGTTGCAGACACAGAAGAGAAGCTTGGACGATTAGTGACAGAATTTGGAAGTGTGTGTGAGAGAAGGAAGTTGAGAGTTAATGTGAGTAAGAGTAAGGTTATGAGATGTAAGAGAAGGGAAGGTGGTGCAAGGTTGAATGTCATGTTGAATGGAGAGTTACTTGAGGAGGTGGATCAGTTTAAGTACTTGGGGTCTGTTGTTGCAGCAAATGGTGGAGTGGAAGCAGATGTACGTCAGAGAGTCAATGAAGGTTGCAAAGTGTTGGGGGAAGTTAAGGGAGTAGTAAAAAATAGAGGGTTGGGCATGAATGTAAAGAGAGTTCTATATGAGAAAGTGATTGTACCAACTGTGATGTATGGATCGGAGTTGTGGGGAATGAAAGTGATGGAGAGACAGAAATTGAATGTGTTTGAGATAAAGTGTCTAAGGAGTATGGCTTGTGTATCTCGAGTAGATAGGGTTAGGAACGAAGTGGTGAGAGTGAGAACGGGTGTAAGAAATGAGTTAGCAGCTAGAGTGGATATGAATGTGTTGAGGTGGTTTGGCCATGTTGAGAGAATGGAAAATGGATGTCTGCTAAAGAAGGTGATGAATGCAAGAGTTGATGGGAGAAGTACTAGAGGAAGGCCAAGGTTTGGGTGGATGGATGGAGTGAAGGAAGCTCTGGGTGATAGGAGGATAGATGTGAGAGAGGCAAGAGAGCGTGCTAGAAATAGGAATGAATGGCGAACGATTGTGACGCAGTTCCGGTAGGCCCTGCTGCTGCCTCCGATGCCTCAGATGACCGCGGAGGTAGCAGCAGTAGGGGATTCAGCATTATGAAGCTTCATCTGTGGTGGATAATGTGGGAGGGTGGGCTGTGACACCCTAGCAGTACCAGCTGAACTCGGTTGAGTCCCTTGTTAGGCTGGGAGGAACGTAGAGAGAAGAGGTGCCCTTTTTGTTTTTGTTTCTTTGTTGATGTCGGCTACCCCCCAAAATTGGGGGAAGTGCCATGGTATATGTATGTATGTATGTATCACTTTCGGCGTAGCTGAAATGAAGAGCCATTAGAATTTTAACGAGGGTTAACTACCCCCCCGCTAGTTAGCAGGGGGTAGGGAAGGGGTAGCTTGCTACCCCTACCCCCCGAACACTGGTGAGTTGTCTCACTTCACTTAGAGGTAGGACTTGACTTGGGGGACAGGGCTGGCAGGCAAATGTGTAAATAGCTAAGGTTTGTATGGTTAGGAAAAATACAAATTATCTCTGAATTTGTCATTTGTTCTGTAACCGAAATACAAACCACGCTATTTACATAGGGTGACTTACCCCTTAGGAAGGGCGGAAAGTCCCCAGCCTTACTGGCTTTGGCTTTACCCGGGGACCCGAAATCCTAGTAAGCAGCACTTCGAGAAAGGGGGTCCCTGCACCTCGCACTTTTTCGTTGCTTGCTACGAATGTGTGGCCTACATAAGTTTGTGTGTGGAGGAAGTTGTGACTCGTCCTAGGAAGTTGACCTGGAGTTCTTTAGATAGAAATCTAGGCTAGGACGTTCCCAATACCACCTCGTCAGGGTATGGGGGACGCAAACAGTATTACAGCTAATACTAGGAGCACAAGGGAGCATGGTTTACCTGCAGAGGTTGAGGTCAGCTATGCAGAGACCAGGATGCTGCTTTCCCCAAGGGAGGGGAGAATGAAGAAAGAAGTAAGGGCCAGGCATACTCTTTCAATCACGCAGACTAAAACCGGGTAACAATGCCCCTAACTTCTGCTACCTGTCCATTAAGGAGCCTGAGGTTAGACCAGCTGTTGTGCAGCCACCACAGGCCCAATAGAGAAGGTATCGAGGCTCCTGTGGGTCACGTCCTGCAGGTAGTGGGCTGTGAAGGTCGTTTGGCGCTTCCACACCCCAGCTTGCAAGACCTGCGTCACAGAGAAATTTCTCTTTAAAGCCAGGGACGTAGCGATGCCCCTGACATCGTGCGCTCTAGGGCGACGTGACGGAGGAGGGTCAGGATTCAAGGCGTGCTGAATAACCTTCCGAATCCAGGCCGAGATGGTGTTCTTGGTGACCCTCCTCTTCGTCCTTCCTGTGCTTACGAATAACGCTTGCACAAGAGGACGGACTGCAGCTGTTCTTTTCAAATAACGCCTCAGACTCCTAACTGGGCAAAGTAACAGATGGTCTGGGTCACTTGTTACAGAACGAAGACTCGTTACCCCGAAGGAGTCGAACCTAGGGTCCGACACCCCAGGGTTCTGAGTCTTAGCAACAAACTCAGGGACGAACCTGAACGTTACCTCCCCCATCCCCTTGAAAGGGCGACGTCGTAAGAAAGACCATGAAGTTCACTGACTCGCTTGGCCGAGGCCAAAGCGAGCAGGAAAGCCGTCTTCCAAGACAGGTGGCGATCAGACGCCTGGCATAATGGTTCAAACGGAGCTCTCTTCAGAGCCCTAAGGACCTGAACCACGTTCCAAGGAGGAGGTCTTACTTCTGACTGAGGGCAGGTAAGCTCATAGCTGCGTATGAGTAGGGAAAGTTCCAACGAAGAGGAAATGTCCACTCCTTTCAGCCTAAAAGCCAGGCTTAAGACTGAGCGATAGCCTTTCATTGCCAGAACCGAAAGGCGCATTTCCTCCCGTAAATATACACGAGGAAGTCCGCTATTGCTGGAATAGTGGCATCGAGTGGAGAGATACCCCTCCCACGACACCAACCACAGAAGACTTCCCACTTCGCCTGGTAGAGTCCGATAGAGGACTTGCGCAGGTGGCGAGACATCCTGTCCGCAACCTGTTGCGAAAATCCTCTCTCCGTAAGGAGACGCTGGATAGTCTCCAGGCGTGAAGCCGAAGCGACGCTACGGCTTTGTGAAAGATGTTGCAGTGTGCTTGTCTGAGTAGCTCGTGTCGTGGAGGGAGTTCTCTCGGAAGCTCCGGGAACCATTCCGCGTGATGCCATAGCGGAGCTACTAGAGTCATGGAGAGATTGACCGATAGTCTGGTCTTGTTGAGCACCCTTCTCATCAGACAGAATGGTGGGAAGGCGTAAACGTCGATGTTGTCCCACCTCTGCTGAAAAGCATCTTGCCAGAGAGCCTTGGGGTCCGGGACTGGAGAGCAGTACAGGGGCAGCTTGAAATTCAAGGCTGTCGCGAACAGATCTACTGTTGGGGAACCCCACAAAGTCAGGACTTTGTTGGCTATCTGAGGATCCAAAGACCACTCGGTACTCACTATCTGCGTCGCTCTGCTCAGACTGTCGGCGAGCACAATCCTCTTGCCAGGAATGAAGCGAGCCGAAAATGTTATCGAGTGGATTTCGAACCATCTCAGAATCTCTACTGCAAGATGGGATAGCTGCTTAGAAAAGGTACCTCCCTGCTTGTTGATGTAAGCCACTACCGTGGTGTTGTCGCTCATCACCACTACGGAATGGCCCGCCAGGGTCCTTTGGAACTGTTGAAGGGCCAGGAAAACGGCCTTCATTTCTAGCAGATTGATGTAGAGGTACTTTTCTGATTCTGACCAGAGGCCTGAGATCCTTTGGTTCAGAATGTGGCCCCCCCCCCCCTTCTTTTGACGCGTCCGAAAACAGAGTCAAATCCGGGGGAGGACGAGAAGATCCACTCCCTTTCAAAGTTTCACATCGTTCAGCCACCACCGAAGGTCCGTCAGTTCCGTGGATCCTATAGGAACCAGCAAGTCCGGAGAATCGGAGCCTTGATTCCACTGGGACTTGAACCGCCATTGCAGGGATCTTATCCTGAGGCGGCTGTTTGAGACTAGACGTGCCAAGGAGGAAAGGTGGCCTAGTAGACGTAACCATAATTGGGCTGGAAGCTCTTCCCGCCTGAGGAAAGGTTCTGCGATCCTCCTCAGCCTTGCTATCCTGTCATCTGATGGAAAGGCTTTGTGGAGATCGGTGTCTAATATCATGCCTAGATATACCAGTCGTTGCATCGGAAGCAGAGAGGACTTCTCGAGATTTACCATGATCCCCAGATCTTAGCAAACCTCCAGAAGCCTGTCCCGGTGTCGAAGAAGGGTCGACTCCGAGTCTGCCAGGATCAGCCAGTCGTCCAAATAACGGAGGAGACGTATGCCGTTCTTGTGCGCCCAAGACGAAATCAGTGTGAACACTCTGGTGAACACCTGAGGTGCTGTGGAGAGACCGAAACACAGCACCTTGAACTGGTAGATCTTGCTGTCTAGGCTGTCTCACTGCAAGTCTGACCGTGTCCGCTGTCTCCATGCTGAACGAAGTTTGTCTGACAAACTTGTTCAGGGCTGAGAGATCATGACCGGTCTCCAGCCTCCAGACGCCTTCTTTACAAGAAAGAGTCGACTGAAGACGCCTGGGGAGCCGTCGTCGACCTCCTGGAGAGCATCCTTCTTGAGCATGGTCTCGACTTCTGCCCGAAGGGCTAACCCCTTTGCCGATCCCATGGCATAGGAGTTCAGCGACACTGGATTCACTGTCAGGGGAGGTGGAGATGTCGTGAATGGGACGCGATAACCTTGGCCGATCACAGAGACCGTCCAAGAATTGGCCCCAAGTTGCTGCCACCTGTGCAAGCAACTTTGAAGGCATTCCCCCCACAGGTGGACACGCGGGGGGATTGCCGATCCTTGTGCTTGCGGCCTCGGCCGCTGCCTCTAGAATTATTTCCTCCCCTAGAGGACTTTCCATGCCTTCTGTCCTTAGTTTGAAAGGGCTGCGGCTTAGACACCCCTGTCTTAGCTGCCGGAGCCTGCTTCGGTGTCTTGCGAGGCTGCTGTTGTTGTTGAGGTGCTGGAGGCTTGTAGGGCCAAGATGTAAGGGCCCTCTGGAGGAGAGAATCCTGATTCGATCTCCTCCACCTCTCAGCTGTTCGTTCTATCTCCCTGGGCTCAAGCAGATCTCTCCCAGTGATGGAGGAGTGCCTGAGCCTGCAGACATCCACGGCGGGGACCTTCGTGTGGAACCTCTTGGTCACAGCGTCGCGACGCTTGAGGATCGAGTTAGCCCACAGGTTAGCAACCTGGTGAGCGAGGAACTCGATCGAACGCGTGCTCGAGAGGAGGAAGGTCTCCAAGGCCTTCCTATTGCTCTCCTTGGACAGATCCTCAGAGCACAATAGGATGCCCAGAGATCCCAGCCAAACGTCCAGCCACGAAGTTGCCTGCATGGCACTCTTCGCGACCTTCTCTATGTTCAGGATCTCCGACGCCGAGAACGTCACCTGCCGGGCGGAGAGCTTCTCTTGAGGAGTTCCCCTGGTCAGCTCTTCCACAGAATGGTGAAGTGGAAGGGCCATACTGGACTCCCCCATGATCTTAAAGTACCTCCTCTGATGACCTCGAGGAGGTGGGAGGAGTTTGAACCCAGCAGAAGAACGACCGGAGGAGGCGAGCTCGGACAGCTGGGCTTCGACCCTGTCCCTGGCCCCTTTCACCCCTTTGGACCAAGGCAAAGCTGCGCTGGACTTAGGGGGTTTCTGGGTGCTGTAGACTTGGTCTAGCACCGTGTCCTTGCCCTCACGAGGGGCAGTCTCCGGGTCCTTGAACTTGTCGAGTTGCCTCATCAAGCCTAGGACCTGCCAGAAAGCGTGTTCTGACTCAAACTGGTTTCCTCCTTGCGGACTGGCTGCCAAGTCTCCGGTCCCCAAAGGCTCATCTTGGGGAGACACGTGGACGTCCTCTCGGGGTCTGGTTGGCTCTGGACGGTTCCTGGATGACGATTTAGGAATCGTCTTGGAGTCCTTAGGCTCCCTCCTAGGAGGAATACAGGACTCCAACAAAGAGGTCCGGAAGGGAGCTTCCTCGTGAGAAGTTTCTCTCTTAAGAGGAGGGGTTCCTCCCATTGGTGCCATGGGGGACAACCCTGCCTCACTGGACTCTCCTGAGGACGGAAAAACCTCTCCACGGGAGAAGGAGAAACCGCTCGCGAAGGAGAAGGAGCCTTCCTGACGACCTCTTGGGAACCAACTTCTCCCGAGGAGAAGTCACCACGAAGTCCACTCCTATCATTCTCTTCAGCGGGGATGAGTCTGCCGTTGGTTTAAGTCACAAATCAACGAGGGCCAGCTTCAAAGCCTGAACCACTGCGTTCATTATGTGACGGAACCAAGGCTGACGGGTAACTGACGCCATGTCAGTTATCCCTGCTGGAGGGAAGGGGATCTCCTGACCCTTCGGAGTGGACGCCACGGGGCCTGCCTGGAAAGAAGAAAAAGAATGTTGCATGGACCTCTTCGTAGATTCTTCCTGGTCCTGATCCTGGTAGGTAATCCTACGCTTGCGCGGTGGCGATCCAGAGGCTGATCTGGAAGTCCGCGTCCCTATCAGTTGGCCGCGTTGATGATCCCTGCGAGAATGGGGATCGCGGCGATGCTCGCGCGAAAAGGCATTCAAGGGATCGCGCGCAGGCGATTTCCGAAGCGCGGGCGCATTGCCGCGTGTAGAAGAATGCGCGTGGGCGAGATGGCTAGCGGGCGCGCAGGCGAAGGGACGCGTTGGCACGCACGTGAATGCGTAGGTGAAGGGGTACGCTGAAAACTAGGCGACCGCTGGCAGCGCGTAGGAGAACGACGATGTTCGGGCGAGAAAAGTCGCGAGCGACTTGGCAAGCGTTTGCCAGGCGGAGAGCGCTGGCGCGTTGGCGAATGCTGGCGCGTTGGCTAGCGATGTCGCGTGTACTCCGGAGAACGACGGCGCAAACCACGGACAGGCGAACGACTGCGCACAGGTGATTTGTCGAGTGGGCGAGTCGGAGACCTGGAGCGATCAGACTTAAGAGGGTGTTGGCGGTCAGAAGAGCGTTTGCACACAGGCGAGGGATCGCGTGGGCGCGCAGGAGATCGTTGGCCAAGCAAGGTTACTGCGCACATCTGAAGTGATGGAGGGAGACGAACGCGCAGGCGAACGCTCGCGAACAGGAGCTCTAGATGAGCGCATGCGCTGTTGCGCAGGAGCAGAAGGTCGCGCAGGGGCGCGAGGGCAAGGCGACGGGATGGAACCCTTGCCTAAGTACAGATCTGGCGATCGTGGACGCAGTGGTGATCGTTGGCGCGCTGGGCGCACATGGGGAACAGGCTGAGTTGTAGCGCGGCTGCGCACAGGAGAACGAGGGCGATCAGGAGAACGTAGGTGCGCTTTACGCACATCAGGAACATGAGGGCGCTGTTTCACAGGAGACCTGCGAGAAGGAGAGCGCTGGCGAGCAGGTGATCGCTGCCGCGCAGGAGAGTGCTGGCAAGTTAAGTCCGAAGACTGTAACTCTGGAGAGCGCTTGTGCGCTACTGCACGCGAACACGCAGGGGAACCCTGACGAGCAAGGGACTTACCCACACCGTGAGTAGAGTCCCTTTTCCCCGAAGGGATCGGTGCCTGTTGGATAACAGGGTGAGAAGGCGCCCAAAGTGCATCTGCAGCCAGGAACGGAGAAGGCAGGTCGGAAGGTCTGGCAGGCGTAGGAGAACGTGAACGATCTGCGGAGAGGTCAAGGGGTGCTACTGTGACGGTCTGCTTCTGACGGGGGGGCTCCTCATCAGGGGAAGGAGCAGGAGAGGACGAACCAAAGAGGCGCCTCCTAACTCCCTTATAGGGAGAAGGAGGTCCTCTGCTGCGAAGAGGCCGACGGGCCTTACGGCGAATACGACCTCGAGGAAGGGCGTCCATATCATCAGTCCTCCGAAGAGGAGTCTCTGTCAGCGCGCTCCCCCGAGGGGGAGACCCGCCCGCAAGAGAGACCGTGGGACTCCTCTCTCCCCTCGAAGGATGTTCGGAGGGGGGAGGAGAGCCTTCAGCAACGTCCGCAACAGGCGTAGCAACAAGGGTTTGACCAGACCTGTCGGAAGGCTCTGCCAAGACAGTGTCGACAATATCCGAGGGGAATACCTCTGATATTACCGACGACTGTTTGACCGCAGCCCCCAACTGGATCAGGTCAAACAGGGCTTCCTTGAAGGGCGAGCCCTTAAGCCCCAAGGAAGCCCAAAGCTGGAACAAATCATCATTAGACACAGTTTGGTCATACTCATTAAAATCCAAAATATCCTCCCCCGGAGGAGAAGAGGGAGCTGCCACGCTAAGGTAGGCAACACCCTCTCCTGCACCCCGAGATCAGGAAACACCACCAGGGCCTGCGCTACCACTCGGCAGTCTCTCACAAGAGACCGATCGAGTGGGAGCTTCGGAGGAGGTTCGGGCGGCGGAAGAGGAGTCCTTAGAGCCTTCCTTCTTCAAGGTTGCCCCTGAAGGAGAACTGTCTCTCTTGGACTTCTTCTTACGCCGACGGCCGAACTTCTCCCACTGGGAGGCAGACCACTCCCTACACTCACTGCAAGTATTCTCCCTCTCACACCGTTGACCTCGGCATTGCAGGCAAAGGGTGTGAGGATCGGTGTCCTCCGCTGACATGAAGGTCCCACAAGGGCGGCAAGCGAGCCCAGGGCACTTGCGCATAGCGATGATAACAGTCGAGGCCAACTTCCTAACACACAGAACTAGAAAAAGCAAAAAAACAAATTAAGGCTGTCATTAACGAGGCCGAAAACAGAAACGTCTGTACTTCGTCCGAGCCAAAAGTGAAGTGAGCCAACTCACCAGTGTGGGGGGGGGGTAGCAAGCTACCCCTTCCCTACCCCCTGCTAACTAGCGGGGGGGTAGTTAACCCTCGTTAAAATTCTAATGGCTCTTCATTTCAGCTACGCCGAAAGTAATACCCTACGTAAATAGCGTGGTTTGTATTTCGGCTATGGAACAATTAAATTTTCCACAATAATTTAACATGTTTAAACTGTTGCACTGTTTATTTTCTACTATATACTAGTATGTATTATACTTCAAGATATTTTAATAACCTTAACAATATCATGTCATATCCTTTGTTTCCTGGTTTGTGTGTGTTAATCTTTTCTCTTGCATATCCTTGATATCTTGAATCCCTGTATGATCTTCTTCTGAAATTACATTCACTGATGTACTTGCTAAGGCAGCTCCTCCTGTAATGTAATTATATGTAGTTATTCAAATCCAATTGAGTACTTATAAAAAGATCATCTACTTATACATCAAGACTTCCAATTTAACTACTGTAGTCATAAATCAAACATATTGTAGATCAACTTTACTGATGTTAGATTACCTAGCTGTTAAGTTTGAATAAATTTGAATTTTTGTATACTTAAACCCAATACAAGTTATACAAATGTTATAAAGAATGAAGACATAAAAAATTAAGGCATATATGATGTAGATTTAAGATGTTAATATCCTTATACTGTATTGAGTTCTTAAGCTTTAAAAAGGAGCCAAATTAAACTTTCCAAAGTTGATGGCATAGAAAAGGATTACAATTATAAGTCCCTAACTACAGTATCTCTAACTTTAAAGTTATTGTGCTACGTAGTAAAAAATAAATGCATTTTATTTAAGATTACTGTACTTCAAAAATAAATTTTTGTCTCCAACAATGTTGACCAAGATTTTATGACAAAGTCAAGAGGAATTAACCTAAGAATTATATCCTAATATATTAATTACTAAGCAACTTCTAACACCTTTCAAAATTTAAAAAATAAGGAAAAAATTTCTGTTAAGGTAATCCCATTCTGCTAATTCCATTTCTTCCATTAACACCTTTATAAAGGGCTTCAAGTCTGATGATCTCACCTGTGAGTGAACAAGAAGTAATCTATATTGCTACTTCAGTTTGGAACATTCCACTTATGCCCTGTAGTCCATTTCTTTTCTGGAAAGTTTTTGCCGATAGCGTTCCATTTCTTTTCTGGAAACTGTTTTCCCAAGTATTCCATTTTTTTCTGGAAGGGGTTTTCGCTCCGTAGTCCATTTCTTTACTAGACCCTTTTTCTTCCGTAGTCCATTTCTTTTCTAAAAACTGTTTTTGCCCGTTAAGTATTCCATTTTCTCTGGAAGTGCTTTTTGCCCCGTAGTTCATTTCTTTTATGGAAACTGGTTTTGCCATGTACGCCACTTTTTCTGGAATCGGTTTTTGGCCCCGTGGTCCATTTCTTTTCCGGAAACTGCTTTTGCTCTGTATTCCACTTCTTTTCTGTAAGCAGTTTTTGCCCCGTAGTCCATTTCTTTTCCGGAAACTGTTTTTGCTCTGTATTCCACTTCTTTTCTGGAAGCAGTTTTGGCCCCGTGGTCCAGTTCTTTTCCGGAAACTGTTTTTGCTCTGTATTCCTCTTCTTTTCTGCTAGCAGTTTTAGCCCTGTAGTCCATTTCTTTTCTGGAAACTGTTTTTGCCCGTAAATTATCCATTTCTTTTCTGGAAACTGTTTTTGCCCGTAAATTATCCATTTCTTTTCTGGAAACTGTTTTTGCCCGTAAAATATTCCATTTTTTCTGGAAACGGTTTTTGCCCCGTAGTCCATTTCTTTTCTGGAACTGTATTTGCTTGTACAATATATTTTTTTCTGGAAGCAGTTTTTGCTCCATAGTACATTTGTCTTTTGGACACTGGTTTTGCCATGTATGCCAGTTTTTGCCCAGTAGTCAATTCCTTTTGCAGAAACTGTTTTTACTTTGGAAGCGGTTCTTGCCCCTTAGTACATTTCTTTTCTGGAAATTGGTTTTGCCAGGTATGCCAGATTTTCTGGAAGCGGTTTTTGTCCCGCAGTCAATTTCTTTTCTAGAAGATGTTGTCAATAGAGGCTAACCATAAGTAGGCCAAAAAAAGCCTTCATGCACAATAGTGTCTGGAAAAAAAATGTTTCAATTTAAGAATGACCATTCCTGCTTGAAGTATAGAAACCTTAAAATCTAACTTTACGAAGGTAATTTCCAACAAGAATCTTACTATACTAAAACATATCTTTTGCCACACATCAAAGTTTTAAAAATTACATTTACTTTGGAAATACAAGTATTTTTGGAGTGTTACAATTTACTTTAATAATTCTAAAAAGAAAAAATAAAGTTTTCCTAGTAATGAAAATTTGGAAATAAAACTAGTACTGAAACAACATCAGTATAGTACAGTACTCTAAATTTAAAAAATAACCATAAAACTTACAAAATCATACTGTATTATTTCACATCTCAAGTTCCAGTCAGAGAAGTAGTCTCTACATCCTAGTATGCACTGTCGTTCAAAACAAACGAAGTGAGAACATCTAGTTCAATATATCAGTGGGTTTTGGGTCAAAGGCAAATCTCTAGCTTCCAGACCATGGTATCAAAGGAAAGCAGCCTGAAATTATAGACTATTATAACAAACTATAAACGGCCTCAATTGTTTAACTTTCATCATAAAACTTCAGACAAAATATTCCATAAAAGCTAATACTGTACAGTACTAACAGTTTAAAAGTTTAAAGGCTCCTCATGAATGGCAGAGGCAAGGGACAGTCCAGAGACTGACCATATATACATATGATCAGCACCCAAGCTCCCTTTCCATCCCGGCTAGGACAAGGGAAGGCCAGGCAATGGCTGCTGATGGATCAGCAGGTACACCTATAGCCACAAACCAGCTGGTAGCTAATAAAGGAAGTAACGAGTTTCAGCAGGACTCGAACCTCAATCTGGAAATCACTAGTCAGGGACGTTACCAAATAGGCTTCCTCACAAAAGACATATAATCTTCATATTGATATTGTTTTGAATAAGTTGTTTTATCTTTTCCATATAATCAGTTTTCCCTTTAGCTAAGTCTTTTTAAAGTTTATATATGACACATATGTTTTGATGAAAACAAACTCCAACCCCTGCAATATAAGTTGCAATCATTCAATGAACAAATTACAGGATATCACAGGTACCAACCCATGACCACCGGACAACATTTTCTAACACCCTATAACCAATGAAAGACAAAGGTGTAGACATCCTTCTTATGACTTATACACTAAGAGTTGATTCACACTATCGGTCTGGTCACACTCCAGTCTCGGTACTCTCTAGGTACTAGGATGTCCACACTCTCGGTCCGATCAGTGTCTTAGCAAAATCATAAATACAGTACAGTGAACCCTCGTTTATCGCGGTAGATAGGTTCCAGTCGCGGCCGCGATAGGTGAAAATCCGCGAAGTAGTGACACCATATTTACCTATTTATTCAACATGTATATTCAGACTTTTAAAACCTTCCCTTGTACGTAGTACTGTTAACAAACTACCCTTTAATGTACAGAACACTTAATGCATGTACTACAGTACCCTAAACTAAAACAGGCACAAATATTAAAGGTGATTTTATATCATGCATTTCCTAAACATGCTAAAAAGCACGATAAAAAAGGGATTTTGACGAAGGAAAAATCTATTTCTGGGGAGAGACCTGTGGCGCCCGGCGAAAAGTCCTTCTTGTATACCTTTTCTGATAAAAACCTTCCAATTATACCAGAGAAAGATAAAAGCATGGAATGCTGAGGTTACAACCCTCGCGCGAGCACCTTTTGGGTGTCGTGTATAAAGCAAAGGCGCGTGAAATCCACTATTCACAGGTTGTCTTCCATTTAGTTAATTCCTTCGCCAAAGGGATGGGCCGATACAGAGGCCCTAGACACATGGACTTTTCGCCCGGCGCCACAGGTTCGACCCAGAAAAAGGCAACCAATGTTTTGTTTACATTTATCTCTGATCATAATGTAGAAACAAACTGGAGGTAGAGCTTTGCTTATTACCCAGACATATTTCCCATACTTTTCCCTTAGAACTACATCACATCTTCCTACTTTAGATATATATATATATATATATATATATATATATATAAATATATATATATATATATATATATATATATATATGTGTGTGTGTGTGTATATATATATATATATGTGTGTGTGTGTGTATATATATATATATATATATATATATATATATATATATATATATATATATATTTATATGTATACACATATACATACCTACATATATACATAAATACATGCATACATATATATATATATATATATATATATTAATGTATATATATGGGTTATGGAAAAAATCCGCGAAGTGGTGAATCCGCGATGGTCGAACCGCGAAGTAGCGAGGGTTCACTGTATAAGGAAAAAGCATAATTGTATAGGAATATTGTTCAGTGATACTAGGACATGTATTTACGCAGTGAAAATTTACCTGTTATTGTTTATATTGATTTCTTCTATCATGACCGAAGCAAGACTGGAGTGAGAGCAGACCGGAGTGACAGTGTGAATGCTGCCATTTAAAATCGTGTAACAATATTTGACCGGACCGTGAGCGGAGGGTGACTAGGCCGATAGTGAGAATCAACCCTAGGTCATAGCTGCTGGCAATCTACCCAGTACCAGTGTGGGAAAAACACACTGGTAAGTTGTAACAAAATGTTACAGTCTATAGCCATACTAAGAGAGTAACAACATATATCCAACATGTAACAAAAATTGTCCTACAACATAACTAACAACCACAGCAAGAAAAGACTGAGAGCCTAACACTTCCAACAAATATGACAAATTTGGAAGTAATATGACAAATTCGTAGAAAATTTGTATTTTCCCTAACCATACAAACCTTAGCTATTTAAATAGGGTATTACTTTCGGCGTAGCTGAATGATGAGCCATTAGATTTTTAACGAGGGCTAACTACCCCCTCGCTAGTTAGCGGGGGGGGGGGGGGTAGGGGAGGGGTAGCTAGCTACCCCTCCTCCCTCACACACCGGTGAACGGATTCACTTCGCTTAGAGGTAGGACTTCACGGGGGACAAGGCTGGCGGGCAAGTATGATTAAATAGCTAAGGTTTGTATGGTTAGGAAAAATACAAATTATCTACGAATGTCATTTGTTCCGTAACCGAAATACAAACCACGCTATTTAAATAGGGTGACTCAACCTTTAGGTAGGGTGGTAAGTCCCAGCATTACTGGCTTTGGCTTTGCCCGGGGACTCAGAATCCGAGCGTGTAGCACTCGAGATAAAGAGTCCCTGCACCTCGCAAATCCCTTGCTCTGCAAGGAACGTGCGGCCTACGTAAGCTTGTGTGTGAAGGAATGAAGTGTGGCTTGTCCTAGGAAGTTGACCTGAAATCCTTTAGATGGAATTCTAGAATAGGACGTTCCCAATACCACCTCGTAAGGGTATGGGGGACGAGACAGTATTATCTTAATACTAGGAACACAAGGAAGCATGGTTTACCTGCAGTGGTTTGAGGTCAGCTGTGCAGAGAACCCAGGATGCTGCTTTCCCCAAGAGAGGGGATGATGAAGAAAAGAGTAAGGGCCAGGCATACTTTTTCATTCATGCAGACTAAAATCGGGTAACAATGCCCTCAACCTTCTGCTACTTATCCATTAAGGAGCCTGAGGTTTAGACCAGCTGTTGTGCAGCCACCACAGGGCCGATAGAGAACGTATCGAGCCTCCTGTGGGTCACGTCCTGCAGGTAGTGGGCTGTGAAGGTCGTTTGACGCTTCCAGACCCCAGCTTGTAGAACCTGCGTCACTGAGTAGTTTCTCTTGAATGCCAGGGACGTAGCAATGCCTCTGACATCGTGTGCTCTAGGGCGACGTGACGGAGGGGGGTCTGGATTCAGGGAATGGTGGATGACCCTGCGAATCCATGCTGAGATGGTGTTCTTAGTGACCCTCCTCTTCGTACTTCCTGTGCTCACAAATAATGCTCGCACTTGAGGACGGGCTGCAGCTGTTCTCTTAAGATAGAGCCTCAGACTCCTTACTGGGCACAGTAGGAGATGGTCTGGGTTATCTGTTACAGAACGGAGACTCGAAATCCGGAAGGAATCGAACCGTGGGTCCGGAATCCCAGGATTTTGAGTCTTGGCCACGAACTCAGGGACGAACCTGAACGTTACCTCCCCCCATCCCCTTGAATGGGCGATGTCGTACGAGAGACCATGAAGTTCGCTGACTCTCTTGGCCGAGGCCAAAGCGAGTAGGAACACCGTCTTCCAAGTCAGGTGACGATCAGAAGCCTGGCGTAATGGTTCGAACGGAGGTCTCTTAAGAGACCTGTGGACTCGAACCACGTTCCATGGAGGAGGTCTCACTTCCGACTGAGGGCAGGTAAGCTCGTAGCTTCATATGAGTAGAGAAAGTTCCAGCGAGGAGGAAATGTCCATTCCTTTCAGCCTGAAGGCTAGGCTTAAGGCTGAGCGATAGCCTTTCACTACCGAGACTGAAAGGCGCATTTCTTCCCGCAAATACACAAGAAACTCCGCTATTGCTGGAATAGTGGCATCGAGGGGGGAGATACCCCTTCCACGACACCAACCACAGAAGACTCTCCACTTCGCCTGGTAGACCCATGGCTGCTCCCAGCTGTTTGATTGGGTATTCCATGTTACTAAGGTACACGAGAATAAGGTCACCTATGAGCTGCAGAGACTGCCTGATGGTGAATTGGTAAGAGCTCACCATATCCAGTTAAAGGCCTGGTTTGAACCTCCAGTTTATCTTAGGAGGCATTTTCTCTGGTATCCGAAGGGACCTGATCCTTTAACAGACTTGGAATAGTCCTGGACTCGTGGATGACAGTGCTACTTACTCTGAAGTCTCAAAGTTCTGGTTCTAGTAGTGATGGCGACTTCTATGCTGCAGTAGTTGCATCCTACCTCTTGTCCTGCGATTGTAACAAGTCCCGACGACAGAGGAAAAGTAACCATCCTACTAGAACTATTACTCAGCCTAAGCCCATTCTTAAGCCAGCTAGGACTTATAAGAGGAAAAAGCACTGGATGCTTGGTTATATCCTCCAGAAAATTGTGATGAGACTCATGTATTAAAGCCTGAATCGTTTCAAGATCATTTGGTCCTCCAACTGTGGGAGAAACCCCAATTTCGTCTCCCGAGTTTGTGGTTCACAGTCAAGTGCCTGAATTTCCAACGCCCCAGTTCTTAGCTTCTTCTTTCCAAGAGGAAGGTGTCGTTCATCTTCCAGGGAGTTGGGAATTCTGGGAACTTTCTCTCGGTTCCAAGAGTTCCAGTCCAGATTGGTCAAGACCTGCTATTTTAGAAAGCCCTGTTTCTGAATCGGCAGTCTATTCATCCTGATTATGACTTTCTTGGCTTTTTGCCATCCGTTTGTGACGACCGACTATCGCCTGAAGATCCCACCTCTAGTGGATTTAGTCCCCCTTGTATTAGGTCAAAAGGTCCTGTTCTTGACCTACCTTTAGTTCAGCCTCAAGTCCTGGAGTGGAGACCTCGTCTCACTGACCAGATGAATACTATAGAGAGGGAACCATCCTCCATTCTTGAGTCACCTCAGAATTCAAACCCTTTACGACATTCTGATGGTAAATTAAACACTGGTCACAGCTCGAGGCTGAAGTGGCCCAGTCAGGTGTATCTAACTTGAAAGCTACAACACTGTTTGGGTCGCCTGAAACACAACTTTGCCCTGAGTCATCACCTGATTTTTCGGGATTTTTATTGTCCTCTTCTGAATCACCGATTCTGTCTCTGGTTGACCTCAAAGAATGTTGATCACCCGCAGATACCAGCTGTTATGCGAGGTTATTGATCAATTAAAGACACCCAGCTTGTACCTGGAGAGTCGCCGGCTTAGACTGTCTCCGGTGCTACGAGAAAATAATATGGCTCGCCAGCAGATTGCTGAATTCCGGCGCATGTCCCAAGACAGAATTTTGAGACGCAGAAGAGGAACTATAAATCTCCCACTGAATTAATCTTTGTACAGTTTTTAAAGGAAGTTTTGATAATAATTACCCTTTTTTTTTATTAGTCATGCTTTAATTCCCACATTGGAGTATTTGAAAGGCTGTAGAAGGGGACACGTTGTGTGAGGAAATTTTTATTTAGTCACGATTTTTGTAATTGTTGCCTTAATTGTTGCACTGTAAAAAGACCTTGACCGTGACAGTTATAATAGATTATCCTCTAATACCTGTAGTCCAAAATCAATAAGTTCAGTATTTCTTTACCCTCTCTTGATTTTGGACTACAATGAATGTAATTTTTTTCTTGATAGATCACGACTGTATACCTGTAATATTAAAATGTATCCTGTAAATAATGAAATTTATTATATTCTATATCATTGAAGCATTGTTGGGAGGAATAGCGTATAATCTAATCTTTTGTTTTTAAGCACAATAACCTCATTTGTCTGGTAGTTTATCGTCTATTCCTATTGCTTTTTGTTAAGTCATGAAACTGTGAAAAAATGTATTGTACCTAATGTAAATTCATATAAATTGATATGTATTTAAAGGGACGGATGATGAATTAAAAAATCTTTAGTTGATCATCCTACCTCTTTACTGAATTTATTTTTGCAAGGTAAAATGTTTTCACTTGAATGTACAGTTTGTGTGGGGGGGTTGCTGTCAGTTACGAGGCATTTTTTGGATGGGCTTGAGGGCTAAAGGGGGGGGGGGGGGGGGGCAAAGTGAAATAATGGATGGTTTGTGTCTAAGAAAGTTAAATGGTTTGTGGGTATGGAATAAATATTTTATTTCTTTTCTTGATATACTGTATTTAAATACCCCTCTGTGTACCCCAACTAAAATGCCTTAATCCATTATTTTTTTTACACGTATTGACAGCAGCCCCCTACACTCAGTAGGGAAGGGATTCTAGACTATTCAGAGTACTGTACATATATAGGAAAGATGAAGTTGCCAAGAGGATAGTTCCCCAAGTCTTGTATTGTAAATATTTCTGCCCTGCTACATGGTAACTTGATTCAAAATTAGGTGCCAATGAAACTAGATTAGTCTTATCACTGAACTAGGTGGTAATATATTGACACAGGCAGTTTATGGAGTTTTTTTTTTTTTTTTTTTTTCAAATACTTGCCCCAGAACCAAATGAACATAAAGTGGCATAGAACAGTTTTTTTTCAGTGATGGCCAAACTTTATAAGTGCTGTCAATGCCTAAACCCAATGGATTGTTCATGCAGATTATGAACCAGTGTTGCGGGCATCTCCTTTAAGCTTCAAGTTTGTTCCTGTCATAGTCAGGAATAAATCTGCAGGATTCACCCAAGTATGTAACTTTGCAGCCTAATGGTAGACTGGATATTGATAAGGACAGTATTGATTTAGGGAAAATTATTGTAGTACAGTACTTTCACAGTTTTATATTTTCTTATTCAAAATTTGTTTATCTTGTTTTTGTGAGGCTGGAGTGTAAAGGGGTACTATTTTTTTCCTTTAATTGCTTACTGAAATTCCTAACAGTTTTTTTTCCTTTACAAATAAATATTTTTTTGCTTGTTTTTATGAAGACAGCATTTCATTCCAGTTCCTTTCACCATGGTGTCCCATTCTCAGGCACTGTTTTTTTTTCTTAGTTTTTAAATCTTTCTAATAATTTATTTATCATAATATTTTTTCCACACTGTATCCAGTTGTCAGATTTAAAAACAATTTATTGTTTTCCTTTCACCTAATGTTCTGTTATTTTTACTTATAATCCACAAGCAAGAGAAGCAAAGAGGGGAGTCAGGTTCTAGCTGGGTCCCCTTGCCCAGTATAAATCAAGGGGTGGTGCCCAGTGCTCCGTTATCTTGACCTGTTACCTAGATTTTTGGGTATTCCACTGTTGTATATTTTTTGTGTAGTGAATGTTGGGGTGTGGTCGGCATTGGGACACTAGGCAGTTCGGGTGCTACCTCTGGCCACAGTCCGCAAACCACTACAGCGTTAGACTGAAACACTGAATACAGCCGAACGCTGGCCTGTTGAGCAATGATAGTTTAAGCGTCGACAAGCTACAAATCACTGAACTGGGAGGTGGGCCGACAATTCACGCACCGTTGGGAGTTTTACGCTCTGATGGTGATGTTACGAGACGTGTGAGAATGGTGTCGGGTAGATCGAAGTTCCTGACGCTGACAAGCAAGAGATTCCGAACAGCTGGAACAACAGGCGATTGTCGAGCTGCAAGCGGTTCACATGTAGCAGGCAATTCCTGAAAGGGAAATAGAAGAGAAGGCGGCATTCGAACTGCAAGTGATTCTCGGGTAGCAGGCGAAATACGAGAGGTTGAACGAGGAGGCAATTATCGATCTGCAAGTGATTCTCGCATAGCAGGCGATTTATGAGAGGTTGAACGAGTCGTCAGCTGTAAGCGATGGCTAGTTGATCTACGAACAAGCTGACAGGATGGTGGGCAATTCTCACGTTGAAGCGATGGATCAGTAAGCTGACCATCAGCAGGTCTCCGAAGAGGAATCTCTATGAGAGCCCCTTTACTAGAAAGGGGAGCCCTCGCAGGAGAGACAAGAGATGATGAAGGGAAGTTTTCCCACAAAGCCAAACATCTGGAGAGGAAAATTTTCCCTCGGAAGGGAAAGAAATCCTACCCCAGGAGGCGGACCTCCAGGCAGCGCTCTTTGCTTCCCATCAACAAGGCTTGTAGCCGGAGCTAGTTCCTCGAGGTTAGCGTGATGATCAGGAGCTGCCGCAGGCGCAAAGGAACTTAATTAATGAAGAAAACCTTTCGGGAGCCCAACCTAACCAGCGAACGCGATAGGTGTTACCCAGCGAGAAGTATACTGTCGGCCGCCGATACGTGAGCAGCTTCACTCCCTTCCTCCAGCAGATTCTTACAAGAACACGTAGAGGGAAAGGCGGCGATAACAACATAACGGAGGAGTATCACAACAATGACGATTACCATGGGGCGGTGGCCGGGTTGCATGGAAGGCCATCCACCACCAAGAAGACTGATAATCAAGGAAGAAAGGTCGGAAGGGAAAGTTCTCCAGCCTTGAGAACCTTCCGTATTACGCTGTTTCACACACAGCACAACACTGAAAAGAAAACCTACAACATACATATAAAAACATCAAGTATGTTTTCCTATATATAAGTTAGAAAATTAAAATGTCAAAGATTAATGGCAGTCCAAAAAATCAAAAAAGGTGAGGAGGAAATAGCGGTGAGAACCACTCTCCATATGAGCCAAAAGCAAAGTGAGCTCAATCACAGGCTTGAGTGGGAGGGGTAGCAAGCTATCCCCCCTACCCCCCTCTAACTAGTGAGATGGGTAGTTAACCCTCGCTAAATTTTAATGGTTTGTTCTTTGTTTCGCCGAAACTAATACTCCTATAAATAGTGTTGGTTTGTATTCCAGTTACGGAACAAACAAGTGGTAAAGAAACATTTCACTGGAGATGTGAAAACAGATTTTTTAAGGGAACTGTATTAACTCAATGTGAAAATTAGTCATATTGTAACAGGAGAGAGAAATCGTACTTGTGGATCAGCTGAAACCAGTCAAATTGGTGTAGTCAAATGCCATAATATAATAAAACAAAGAGCAATTGAAAACAATGACAAACCTTGCCAAATAATTCCAGACGTATACAGTTCAGTTGATTCCTCAATTGTACCGTATACTGTGAAGCAAAAATCTCTCAAGAAATTAGTAAGCAGATTGTGTAATGAGGGACCAATAAAAGACTAATATGGAGGATATATTGATCCCAACTGACTACCAACAAACACTTTCAAGTGAGCCATTTTTAATAAAAGAATCAAGTGTTGGAGATGACAAGATGCTGATATTTATTATTTGTTTTAATGTGAAGAAACTTGAAAATGGTCCATTTTGGATAATGGATGGGTAATTTAAACCGTTCCAACAGTTTTCCCGTAAATGTATAAAATTCATGCGCCTGTTGGACCACATGAGAGGAGCCGAGTGTTGCCATTGGTACATGTCCTTATGCCAAGAAAAAGAGCGGAATGCTACATTCAGTTATTCCGTGATCTACTACAAAATTATGCTGCAGAAAAAGAAATGTACCTTTCTCCTCAAATGATAATCCATGACTCTGTTATAAATGCAACTAAATTCCAAAATGCATGGAACAGCTAACAAGGATTACTTTTTCCATTTGAGACAAAGCATCAATAGAAAAATAATTTAATATGGTTTAAAATGTTATTTCTATAATAAAATAAATTTTTGAATATACTTACCCGGTGATTATATAAGCTGCAACTCTGTTGCTCGACAGAAAACTCTACGTTAAAAATCCGCCAGCGATCGCTATGCAGGTAGGGGGTGTACTTCAACAGCGCCATCTGTCGTGCAGGTACTCAGTACTCAATGTAAACAAAGAACTCAATTTTCTCCTCGGTCCACTGCGTCTCTATTGGGGAGGAAGGGAGGGTCCTTTAATATATAATCACCGGGTAAGTATATTCAAAAATTTATTTTATTATAAAAATAACATTTTTCAATATTTAACTTAGCCGGTGATTATATAAGCTGATTCACACCCAGGGGGGTGGGTAGAGACCAGCAATAAATGTTTACATTATTATGAGGTAAGGATTTTTTATTTTATTTTAGCAGTTATCAAAATAACAAACTTAAAATAAATAAGTACCTGGTAAGGAAGTCGACTTGAACAATTACTCTGCCTTTTTAAGTACGTCTTCCTTACGGAGCCTCGCGATCCTCTTAGGATGCTGAGCGACCCCTAGGAGCTGAAGTATCAAGGGTTGCAACCCATACAACAGGACCTCATCAAAACCTCTAATCTAGGCGCTTCTCAAGAAATGACTTTGACCACCCGCCAAATCAAGTAGGATGCGAAAGGCTTCTTAGCCTTCCGGACAACCCAAAAACAATAATAAAACATTTCAAGAGAAAGATTAAAAAGGTTATGGAATTAGGGAATTGTAGTGGTTGAGCCCTCACCCACTACTGCACTCGTTGCTACGAATGGTCCCAGAGTGTAGCAGTTCTCGTAAAGAGACTGGACATTCTTAAGATAAAAAGACGCGAACACTGACTTGCTTTTCCAATAGGTTGCGTCGATTATACTTTGCAGAGATCTATTTTGTTTAAAGGCCACGGAAGTTGCGACAGCTCTAACTTCGTGTGTCCTTACCTTCAGCAAAGCTTGGTCTTCCTCATTCAGATGGGAATGAGCTTCTCGTATTAACAGTCTGATAAAATAGGATAAAGCATTCTTTGACATAGGCAAAGATGGTTTCTTAACTGAACACCATAAAGCTTCAGACGGGCCTCGTAAAGGTTTAGTTCGTTTTAAATAGAACTTAAGAGCTCTTACAGGGCATAAGACTCTTTCTAGTTCATTTCCAACCATACGATAAGTTTGGAATATCGAACGATATTGGCCAAGGCCGAGAAGGCAGCTCGTTTTTGGCTAGAAAACCAAGTTGTAGAACATGTAGCCGTTTCGGATGAGAATCCGATGTTCTTGCTGAAGGCATGAATCTCACTGACTCTTTTAGCTGTGGCTAAGCATACCAGGAAAAGAGTCTTTAAGGTGAGATCTTTCAGGGAGGCTGATTGTAGCGGTTCGAACCTGTCTGACATAAGGAATCTTAGTACCACGTCTAAATTCCAACCAGGTGTAACCAAACGACGCTCCTTCGTGGTCTCAAAAGACTTAAGGAGGTCATGTAGATCTTTATTGTTGGAAAGATCTAAGCCTCTGTGACGGAAGACTGATGCCAACATGCTTCTGTAACCCTTGATAGTGGGAGCTGAAAGAGATCGTTCTTTCCTCAGATATAAGAGGAAGTCAGCTATTTGAGTTACAGAGGTACTGGTCGAGGATACGGATACTGACTTGCACCAGTTTCGGAAGATTTCCCACTTCGATTGGTAGACTCTAAGGGTGGATGTTCTCCTTGCTCTAGCAATCGCTCTGGCTGCCTCCTTCGAAAAGCCTCTAGCTCTCGAGAGTCTTTCGATAGTCTGAAGGCAGTCAGACGAAGAGCGTGGAGGCCTTGGTGTACCTTCTTTACGTGTGGCTGACGTAGAAGGTCCACCCTTAGGGGAAGTGTTCTGGGAACGTCTACTAGCCATCGAAGTACCTCGGTGAACCATTCTCTCGCGGGCCAGAGGGAAGCAACTAGCGTCAACCTTGTCCCTTCGTGAGAGGCGAACTTCTGCAGTACCTTGTTGACAATCTTGAACGGAGGGAATGCATATAGATCTAGATGTGACCAATCTAGGAGAAAGGCATCTATATGAACTGCTGCTGGGTCCGGGATTGGTGAGCAAAATATTGGGAGCCTCTTGGTCATCGAGGTTGCGAAGAGATCTATGGTTGGCTGGCCCCAGGTGGCCCAAAGTCTCTTGCATACATCCTTGTGGAGGGTCCATTATGTTGGAATTATTTGTCCCTTCCGACTGAGACAATCTGCCATGACATTCAAGTTGCCTTGGATGAACCTCGTTACTAGTGATATGTCTAGACCTTTTGACCAGGTGAGGAGGTCCCTTGCGATCTCGTACAACGTCAGAGAGTAGGTCCCTCCTTGCTTGGAGATGTACGCCAAAGCCGTGGTGTTGTCAGAGTTCACCTCCACCACTTTGCCTTGAAGGAGAGACCTGAAGCTTTTCCAGGCCAGACGTACTGCCAGTAGCTCCTTGCAGTTGAAATGCATTGTCCTTTGACTCGAGTTCCATATTCCCGAGCATTCCCGACCGTCTAATGTCGCACCCCAGCCTACGTCCGATGCGTCCGAGAAGAGAACGTGGTTGGGAGTCTGAACAGTCAGGGGAAGACCCTCTCTTAGGTTGATATAGTCCTTTCACCAAGTCAGACAAGACTTTATCTTTTCGGAAACCGGGATCGAGACCGCTTCTAGCGTCTTGTCCTTTTTCCAGTGACAAGCTAGATGGTATAGAAGAGGACGGAGGTGTAGTCTTCCTAGTGACACAAATTGATCCACGGATGACAGCGTCCCTACCAGACTCATCCACAGCCTGACTGAGCAGCGTTCCTTCTTCAGCATCTTCTGGATGGATAGCAGGGCTGGGGGCTGATCGTCTTGTTCAGCAACGTCCTCATCAGAGGGTTCCTCATCCGAAACTGATGAGGAAACGGCAACGGAGTGGGCAACGTCTGACTCGCTGAATCCGGTCGCACTGGTGGATGCGTGACGGAGCCGGACGCAATATCATGGAACTGCTGCACAGTCTGTGAACTGTCAACAACCATGGGTGCGCGAGGAAGCACAGCGTCAACCCGAAACTGTCTAGACCGTCTGGGTTGTGCAGTCAACACCCTACCGGGTTGCTGAGGTTGACGCACTGCGTCACAACAAGTCACCTCTGCTGGTTGTTGAACGTCCTGAACGTCAACAACCACCTCCGAGCGTCGCTTAACGTCAACGTGCGGCTGGCAACCCACACTGGGTCGCATCGGTGGAGGAACCACCTCAACTGGCAGACGCGAGTAGGTTACCTCAGCGTCAACAGGGCGCACAACCGACCGGTTGGAAGGTTGTTGGCCAGAAGGTTCTTCTCCGCATTTAAGTCCTCTAACAAGGACGCAAGCTTGGACTGCATGTCTTGCAGCAAAGCCCATTTAGGGTCTACGGGAGCAGGTGTGGCCACAGACGGGGTTAGCGACTGAGGCGGAACCGTTTACCATCCCTGAAAGCCTTGTTATGCGTGACATAATAGTACAGCAAAACTTCAAAGGCTCGACAACAGCTGAGAAGTTGACCTGTAAACAACTTGGAGCGTCTCCTGGCTAGGCGCCAGGGAGAGTCTATGAGGTTTGAGAAGTCTATCTGGGCAGAGGCAGGAACTCCCAAGCCGAGAACTTCTCTCGTGTCATATCAGACTCTCGCTCTATAAACCAGTTTAAAAGAAGGGAAAGCAAAGGCTGTATCCCCCAAACTCCTCCTGGTGAAAAACCAGTCGCCTAGCCAACGTAACGCTCTCTAGGAGAGCGAGAGAGCACTAGCTTAAAAACAACGGCTTCGAAGTAGCTAGGCCTAGTGTAAGTTCTGACGTTTAGGCGAACGAGGAGCAGCAGTTACAAGATCCGGACGAAGATCCTTAAAAAAATCATCATGATTTAATTAAAGTCCATAGGAGGCTAAGCAGCTTAAGGCTCCTCTCCATCTGACAGAGTCCTCAAGGGAATATCAGTAGGAGGGAGAACAGCAACTTCCTCATCTACAGGAACCTTGTCCGATAAAAGCTGAGTCTCTCACTGGTGCATAGGTAGCGGACCAGAACGCAACGTCATGTAACTGCTTGACAGTCTGTGAACTGTCAACAACTGAACTGTCAACCACAACAGGTGCGTGAGGACGTACAGCGTCCACTCGAGACTGCTTTGACTGCCTAGACTGAGCAGTCAAAACAACTCTAGAATGCGGAGGTTGACGCACAGCGTCAAAACAAGTCAACTCCGATTGTTAGTGAACGTCTAGAACGTCAACAGGAGCATCAGCCAGTGGCCTAACATCCAAATGCGGCTGAAAAACCACACGAGACCGCATCGAGTGTGGTTCTAAGCAACCTGACTGACGTGACTAAGCTACGCCAACGTCAACAGTAAGCACAAAGGAACGTTAGGTTGGCTGAAAGCCAGGATATCGATGAGATAAACGGCTAGACTCAACGGACTAATCGGCAAAATAGTCTTCCATAAGGGAGGCAAGCATATACTGCATGTTTTGCCATACAACCCCTTAAGGATCAACGGAAATGGTTGTGGTAATAGACGAGGGTAACGTCTGTGACCGCAACACTTTGCCTACAAAAAAAGACTTTCGGAGTCTGTGTTACGCTTTTGTTAGGCGGCGAGCAGTTATCTGAAGACTGCATAGGGTCAGAGCTGTCCTAATGGCTGTAACCAGGACGCTGGACCTGTCCTGAAAGGACTGACTTTCGCTTAAGGGCTTCGAAACCTTGTGACAGGTTTCTTATGCGAAAAGCCTACGGATGGCGAGGAGAAACAACGTCTCTCTCGTCTTATGGTAGGGGAGATCTTGGTAAGAAACACCCGATACCATAGAGGGAAAACGTCTGTTCGTTGGTCAAGGCCTCTCGAACCCATAAGTCTTTTGACATTACTTCTCCCCTGGGCTTGGGAGCTTGCAAGAGGTCCCGGACTAGGTGAACGACAGGCACGAACAGACGAACCCTCGGACGCAACACTGTAACACTTTGCGCCTCGGACGCAACACTGTAACACTTTGCGCCTCGGACGCAACACTGTAACACTTTGCGCATATCACTTTATCACTTCGATTTTCTGTTTTGCACTTATTTCTACCTGAAACACGCAATTCTACCCTTCATTAAAAGGTAGTAATTGCGAAATTAGTCGTATAATGCAAGCTCATAATACCAGCAAAAAACAGAAAACATATTTTAAGATAAAAAGAAAAATCAGTGGCTGGGAAAGAGACTAAACACTAGTTCATATAACTACGTTTTCAATCTCTCACCGCACATAGCCTGGGGACGAGAATAAAAACCTAAAAACGTTTTATCCTTCCTCCCCGTACAGAGACTAGGGACGAGAGTAACACGAGAACAACGTTACCCGCTTGAACGGAACGTTTTCTCTCCTCTCTCTCCCTCCGTCTCTATCTCTCTCTCTCTCTTTCTCTCTTGATTTCGCACCTAAGAGAAGAGCCCAATTATATATCGTCAAAAAAACATGTTATTTGACTAAAGGAAAAAACTGAAAGGTTTTTCAAATAAAAAGTTCCTTTAAATTAGAATTTAAAACATTAAGCTAAGAAAGAATGAACAAAACGTCAGAATCGATTTACTCTTACTGCAAAGTGAAACCGTGATACACTCTCTCTCTATCGTAACGATAGAGCGCATGTTGAACGTCCTGAACGTCAACAACTGCGTAGCATAAAAAACTAAACGTTAGTTCATCTTTGAAAACAGTACGAAGACTATCAAAGAAATTCTTTCATAAAATATTACATTTAAAAAGTTTTAAATCCTTTAAAAGCTAAAGACGATATAAAGGGCTCAATGTTGATTAACTTCGGATTCCAAGTTAGGACCGCCTACTCTCAGGAAAGGTCTATATAAACAAAGCATTAAAATTTATTTTATATGTTTATAAAAAATGGAAAGTTAATCGAAGAGGCCTAATAAAGGCGGAGAGATATAAAATATATAGAGGAAAATCTATAACGTGATAAGATAATTACTAAAAGCCTAAACACACTTCCGTCTAAGGGAAGGGTGGGCCATTTAAAAGTGAAAGAAAGTCCATACTCTCTTTGTCACCATAATTAAATCTATCCAAAACGAGTTCAAGTTTTGAGATGAAGATAAAACACCTGCATAGCGAAAGCTCAAAACTAGAATAGTGTACTTCACCAATAGTTGTGAAAACAAATCCAGTTAGCAACAGCGAATTAGTAGGTCTTGCCGGTAGCCCGACAGAGAGAAAATTGAGTTCTTTGTTTACATTGAGTACTGAGTACCCTCACGACAGATGGCGCTGTTGAAGTACACCCCCTACCTGCATAGCGATCGCTGGCGGATTTTTAACGTAGAGTTTTCTGTCGAGCAACAGAGTTGCAGCTTATATAATCACCGGCTAAGTTAAATATTGAAAAAACCTTGTATGGCACTAATGAAAACTTCTTTCAAAATTCTAGCAGATGGTAGCACTAGCCTTTTTACATTCTAGTGAAATCAAGACTGCATGGATAGAACTTAAGGGCACAAGACAAACTTCATGTTAAGGGAAAAATTTGAATTGTATTGCGAGATCAGGAAATACGATCTCCTTCCCTTATTCCAACTTCTTTATGGTCAGTACACGACAGAATGGAACTTGCTATTCCAAGGACACAAAATAAAGACGAAGCATGACATCGATGGTTAGGGATATTACTAGGTTCTGCACATGTTGGAATATTCAAACTAATTAGCCAACTGCAAAAGGATCAACAAAATGTGGAAGAGCAGACTGAATGCATTATTCGGGGAGAGTCTACCATTAAACTACAGCAAAAAAAAATATTGAATGTGAAGAGAGAATCTCAACAGATTTTAACAAGACAATAATGATACTTTAGATTTTCTACGAGCACTGGCATGTAATTTAAAATGCTGAGCCCACAGTGATAAAAATATATTGCTTACTTGTATTTACAATCAATTAGGTAAAAGTTTTGTCATTTTAACTATACAGTAAACACTGCTTATGTTGAATTTTTATTTCATTTTGTATTTTAAATATGACAAATTTGGAGGTAATTTGTATTTTTCCTAACGATACAAACCTTATCTATTTATAGGAGTATTACTTTCGGCAAAGCTTAAAGGACGAGCCATTAAAATTTAGCAAGGGTAGGGGGGGTAGCTTGCTATCCCTCCCACTCACACACCTGTGATTGAGCTTACTTTGCTTGGAGGTAAGACTTCAAGGGGGACAGGGTTGGCAGGCAAGTAAGTATACAGTAAATAGCTAAGGTTTGTATCATTTGGAAAAATACAAATTACTTTCGAATTTGTCATTTGTTACGTGACGAATACAAACCAACGCTATTTATTGAGGTGACTCGCCCATTAGGAGGGTGGATGTCCCTGTCAATCTGGCTTTTTGGCCTTACCCGGGGTACTACCTATTGTGCAGAGTTTTGTGCGACAATAAGGAGATCCTGACACCTCGCTAAACCTGCTAAGCATGGTCTGCGGCCTACACAAGCTCTGTGTGATGAGAAATTAGCAATGTCACGGTCAAGGTAAAGGTTATTCTGAGTCTTGCAAGGAATAACCAAGGAGACTGAGACATTCCCAATACCACCTCGCCCGAGCATGGAGACGCAACAGTATTGGGGCAATGCTAGATTACACAAGGGAGAAATGGTTTACCTGCAGAGGTTTGAGGTCAGCTTGTGCAGAGGACCCAGGATGCTGATTTCTCCAAGAGAGGGGGAGAATGAAAGGAAAAGAGCAAGACTTTCCCTTTCATTACCTCCGACTTAAACCCAGGTTACTAATGCCCTCAACCTTCTGCTACTTGTCCAATAAGGAGCTTGAGGTACTAAACTAGCTGTTGTGCATCCACCATAGGACCGATAGAAAACGTATCGAGGTTCCTGTGTCAGGCCTTGCAGGTGGTGGGCGTTGAACTTAATTTAGCATTTCCAAACGCCAACTTGCAATACCAACGTCACAGAGTAATTCTTCTTGAAGGCCACAGACATAGTTACGGCCCTGACATCGTGGGCTCTGGAACGACGTGCTGGAGGAGGGTTGGGATTCAGAGCAAGTTCAAGGACACTGCGAATCCATGCCGAGATACTGTTTTTCGTGATCATCCTCTTGTTTCTGCTTATGCTGACAATCAGTGAGGGTGCTCTGGGCGCTGCTGTTTTCTTGAGGTAGCAGCCTCAAATATCTTATTGGGCATAGTAACAGATGATTTGGGTTGTTAGTTACGGAGCGGAGATTCATTATCCGGAAGGAGTCAAATCTAAGATCCGAAACCCTGGATTCTGAGTCTTTGCAACAAACTCAGTGACAAAGCTGAAGCTTACTTCTCCCCGTCCTCTTGAAAGGCCGACGTCAAACGAAAGACCATGAAGTTCGCTAACACATTTGGCTTAGGACAAGGCAAATAGGAATACCGTCTTCCAGGTTAGAAAGCAAACTGTTGCCTGTCGTAATGTTTCGTACGGAGATCTTACCAGGGACCAAAGAACTTGAACTAAGTTCCATGAGGGAGGTCTCACTTCTGAGTGAGGACAGGCGAGTTCATAACTTCATATGAGGAAGGAAGTTCTAAAGATGAGGAAATGCCCATTCATCTCAGTTTAAAGGCGAGACTCAAGGTTTAGCGATAGCCCTTAACCACTGCAATCTAAATATGCATTTCTTCCCTCAATACACGAGAAATTCCGCCATTGGGGTATTGAGTGGATTAAGATCCCTTCCATAGCACCAGCCACAGATGTTCCAATTTGCCTCAGAGTGAAAATGATAACTTTCGCAGCTATCAAGACATCCCCTTCACGACTTTTTGCGAAAAACCTCTGAGTGAGGAGATGCTGGATAGTCTCAAGGTGTGAAGCCATAGCGAAGCTACTGCCTTGTGGTAAATGATGACATGTGGTTGTCTGAGTAGATTGTGCCGTGGAGGAAGTTCTCTTTGGGGGCTCCATCAGGAGCAGCAGGATGTCAGGGAACCATTCCACGAGATGCCATAGTAGAGCTATGAGGGCCTTTGAAAGATTGACCGATGTTCTGGTCTTGTTGAGTACTCTTCTCATCAGACAAAAGTGGGAATGCGTATACATCGATGTTGCCCCGACGCTGTTGGAATGTAACTTGACAGGAGCCTTGGGATCTGGGACTGGGGAACAGTAAAATGGGAGCCTGAAGTTCAGGGACGTTGTGAACAGGTCCACAGTCGGGGAACCCCACGTTCCCCAAGTCAGGCCTTTTTGGCTACTAGATGATCCAAAGACCATTCGGAACCCACTATATGTGATGCTCTGCTCTGATTGTCGGCGAGCTTATTCCTTCTTACCTGGAATGAAGCGAGCTGATAGTTAGATCGAGCGGACTTCTGCCCATCTCAGTATCTCTACTGCTAGATGGGATAGGGGCTGCGAAAAAGTACCTCCTTGCTTCTTGATGTAAGCCACTACCATGGTGTTATCGCTCATCACCACCAATGAGTGACCTGCCAGAAACTAGTAGAACTCTTGAAGGGCCAAAAAAACGGCCTTAATCCCTAGGAGATATATGTGAATGTACTTTTCGGACTCTGACCAACGTCAGAGGCTGTGTGGTGCAGCACGTGGGCCCCACCCTTCTTTTGCTGCGTCCAAGAACATCAAAACAGGAGGAAGGATGATAAGATTGACACCCTTCAAAAGATTCTCGTCTGCCAGCCATCATCCGAGGTCCGTCTTTCCCTCTGATCCCATGGAAATCAGGGTGTCTGGGGAATCAAAACCCTGATTCCAATTGGACTTCAGAAGCCACCGGAGAGATTGAATCCTGAGGCGACCGTTGGGAACTAGATGGGCCAAGGATGATAGATGTCCAAGAAGAGACAGCCACTTCTGGGCTGGGAGTCATTCTTGTTTGAGGAAAGGCCTTGTGACTTTCCTCAGCCTTGCTATCCTGTCGTCTGACGGGATGGCTTTATGTTGTTTGGTGTCTAATTCCATGCCCTGGTATACCAGTCTTTGAGTAGGAAATGGAAGACTCCTCGAGGTTTACCATGACCTCCAGATCTTGGCAAAGTCTCAGAAGTTTGTCTCAGTGATGAAGAAGGGTTGCCATTGAATCTGCTAGGATTAGCCAGTCACCCAGGTAACAAAAGCGACAGATGCCAAACCTGTGAGCCTAAGATGACACCAGGGCAAACTCTTTTGTGAAGACCTGAGGTGCTGTGGAAAGGCAGAAACACAGCATCTTGAACTGATATGTCTTGTTGTCGAGGATGAGGCATTGGAGGGCCGAGGCGACAAAGGAACTTTAGGAGAGGCCTCTACCCTTTGAGCCCTGACTGGAATCAGTTTGATTCCTGAAGGGAGCTTATCAAGAGATCACCTCTTTCTCTTCAGGGGGGAAAGAAGCAGTCATAGTCCGTAGCCCCTGATAGGTTGAACCCGAGGAATTGACCGAGGAAGTCCGGGGGCTTTGGTTGGTGGCAAAGGAAGCATTGGGACGAAGGCCTATGATACAGCCCTAACCAAGGCACTGAACCATGGCTGCTTACACATCGAAACACTCTCTGAAAGATCCCCTGAAGGGAAAGAGGATGAATGGTCCTTCCGCGGGGTCTCCTTTTCTGACACCGAAGGCTTAGGAGCTGTAGATAGTTTCCTTTCTATGCGTTGAAAGTTTCGGAATTCTAAAATCCTGAAACTGGACCGCTTCCTCATTCCCAGACTGTTGGGCATTTGCGGGGAGGGGAATGGGGTGAAGGCGAACGATTGTTAATAACCCTATCTTTCCTAGTGGCCACAACCCCCGCTTTTGATGGCTGCAGTTGGTGATCCTCTTTTGCACGAGAATGTAACAGCTGCTCACACGTTGGAGAGCGTTGAAAAACCTTCTGCTCAAGAAGCGATGATGATTGCTGACGCGAAGACTGATAATTCGATGATCGATAAGAGGGAGTGTGTCCCCGCGTTGACGAGTGATACCGTGGTAACATGGGATCGATCGTTATTGCTGCACGAGGCAGGTCGGTGTGTCGACGATCCTTGAGTAGGAGACTCATGCAAAGCTGAGCTTGAAGGTTGACTGATGAGAGATGATTCCCGTTGAAGTGATACACGTACAGGAGGGTGCACGCGTGCCGAAGAGGACCGACGCAATGGTTTGGGAACGCTCTGAGTTACTGCTGAACGCTGGTTTGTTGAGTGGCGGATGAGCAATTCCCGAGATAGTGAAGGTCTACCTGATGTGTGATCGCTGAGGTGAACACTGTCGGTTAAGCAATCGCTGACGAGCAGGCAAATGCTGACAAGCTGGCGATTGCTGAAGAGCAGGTGAACGCCGACGAGCAGGCGAATACTGACAAGCAGGCGATTTCCAAGGTGGTGGAAGAGCAGGCGATTCTCGCGTACCAGAAGCTTGACGAGAAATCGAACACGTGGGCGATTCAAGAGTGATCAACCGCTAAGGTGATACAAGTCGATCATTAACAAATGGTCACGCGATTCCCAAGCTGGATGCGACGGCGGAGGCGATTCAAGTGTAACGGAACGCTTAGGTGGTACACAAGAAGTCGCTCATTGACGATGGTCAGGCTATTCACGAGCTTGAAGTGATGGCATAGGCAATTCAAGTGTAATCAACCGCTTAGGTGGTACACGAGTCGTCGATCGTTGGCAATGGTCAGGCAATTCACAAGTCGAAACGACAGTGTAGGCAATTCACAAGTCGAAACGACAGTGTAGGCAATTCACAAGTCGAAACGACTGTAGGCAATTCACAAGTCGAAACGACAGTGTAGGCAATTCACAAGTCGAAACGACAGTGTAGGCAATTCACAAGTCGAAACGACAGTGTAGGCAATTCACAAGTCGAAACGACAGTGTAGGCGATTCACGAGTGAGACCGCTTAGGTGTTACACGAGTCGTCGACCGTTGACATTGGTCAGGCGATATACGAGCTGGAAGCGACAGCGTAGGCGATTCACGTTTAACCGAACGCTTAGGTGGTACACAAGTTATCGATCATTGACAGTGGTCAGGCAATTCACGAGCTGGAAACGACGGCGTAGGCGATTCACGTGTGACTAACCTCTTACGTACCACACAAGAAGTCGCTCGTTGACGATCGTCAGGCGATTCACGCTCTGCCGGACGATGGTGAGACTGTCGAGCAGGTGAGCGTTGGGCAAAGGGCTGGTGTGACGGAGAATGTCGAGACGAGATTGCAGACAGAGGCCAAAGTTGGTAACCAAACGTGACAGGAAGGACAGTTTCTTACGAAGAAGAAGACCGAGGAGGCGAAGAGGTGAAAAGACATCTTTTAGCCAAGGGAGCAGGAGCAACCTGAAGGCGAAGCGAAGGAGGGACACGGCGAGGTCTCTTGCAGCCGGCACGACAATGTACAAGCGTGGGATCAGCACGCTTCCGAAAAGGAGTCTCTATGTGAGACCCTTTACTGGAAAGGGAAACACTTGTCGCAGAGACGTGTCCCTGACTTTACACTCCCCACAAAAAATGTTTGACAGAAAGGAGTGCAGACCTCGGCGGCGGAAGATGGAGAAGACACAGTCACAGGAGCAGCTGGCAGGTCAGCAGATGAGCTCTCCGAATCAACAACGTTGACAATGGACAAGGGGTTGACGTCTGACACTAATAAGTGTCGACGAGCGATACCGCTAAAATCGCGGGGTCGATCGCTACCACTAGAGGGAGAGCAGTGTGTCGGTGACTCTCGAAGATATGATTCACGAATCGCTGGACATGAAGGCTGAGCGATTCACGGCCTGGCGGCCGATCATGTTCCAAAGCAGAGCAACATGTTAGACTCAACACCGCTCCGAGCAACAGCCGAATGCTGGCTTGTTGAGAGATGAGTGGGCGATTGTCGAGCAGGAGTGTTCAAGCATTGCCGAGCTACGAATCACTGGACGAGGAGGTGGGACGACAATTCACGCCGAGGCGATTCACGCACTGTTGGGCGTTTACACTGACGGTGATTGACCCGTTTCAGTTTACGAGAAGTGTGAGAACGCTGTTGTGTAGGCATGCTATTTTTGAGCTGCAAGCAGTTCACCCATAGTAGGTGATTCCCGAGAGTTAGATGGAAGAGCAGGCACTTGTCGAACTGCAAGTGATTCTCGTTTAGCAGATGATTTACGAGAGGTTGAACGAGCAGGGGATTATTGTTATCGAACTGCAAGCGATCTCGCGGAGCAGGGGATTTACGAGAGGTTGAACGAGTCATCAGCTGTAAGCGATGGCTAGGCGATCTACGAGCTGACGGGACAGTGGACAATTCTCGCAATGGTGAACCTGACGAGCACGTGAATATTAAGCAGATACCTGACGAGACGGAGAACGCTGCTGGAAGCTCAGGCGCAGGAATGTGATCCTCGTGAGGCAACACATACTCAGGAGGAGATTCCCTGGCAGGTGATGACAAACCGAAGTTCGTTGAGGAAAGGCCGATGACGAAAGCGAAGGTCAGGCAGGGTAGGTTCCTCTGAAGATGAAGACTGAGGCGGCGAGGATGTGAAGAGGCGTCTCTTTGCTGACGGAGCAGAAGCACCCAGAAGGCTAAGAGGAGGACGTTCACAGCGAGGTCTTCGGCCACTAACCCGACGTCGAACAGCAACTGATGGATCTGCAAGCCGACCGTCAACAGGTCTCCGAAGAGGAGTCTCTATGGGTGCCCCTTCACAAGAAAGGGGAACAGTCGCAGGAGAGACGAAGAGAAGATGAAGGGAAGTCTTCCCTCGAAAGGGAGAAACAGAACCCAACACCTGGGAAGGAAAACTCTCCCTTGGAAGGGGAAGAAATCCAATTACTGGAGGCAGACCTCCATGCAGCACTCTGCTTCCCATCAACAAGACTTGTTCAAGTTGAAGGTCTGCATCGAGGGCTACCTGAGAAAATGTAGCCGGACCTAGTTCCTTGAGGTTAGCGTGTTGAAAAGGAGCTGCCACAGGCGTAGAAGAACAGGAAAGTGATGGCACAGTTAGAGCAGATTTCTCCGGGAACGAAAGGTACTGCTCTTCTACGTTGGCTATCAAAGACGTACGAAGAACGGCATCGCTGAGGAAAACCAACACAAATTACGTATCAAAAAACTCCATTGGGTGGAGCACCTAGTCCATGGACGGGAAAGGTGTTCTCCGAGAGAACAGAAACAAATTAAGGACTGCACCCTCCCTTCCCCGGCTGACATCGACAGGAGGAGGGCGGGAAAAAAAAGAAAAAAAAAAAAAAAAAAAGAAAGAAAAAAAAACAAGAATTACAATTAATTCAGCTGAGAAAAATAACTGCTTGAGGGAACTGCAAAACCTCTGGCGGGAAGGGTGTTCCCACGGAGACGAAGCTGAAAAGTTAAATTACAAAAGTTGAAATTTTACTTGCTTAATGAAGAAAGCCATTCTGTAGCACAACCTAACACGCAAAAGGGAAAGGTGTTACCCCTGCGGAGTATTCTGCCGGCCGCCCACGAGTGAGCGGCGATGACCTTCAGAAAGAGCAAGACCGAAGTAGAGCTCCAAAAGGGGCGCACTCCCTTTCCCCAGCAAAATCCTTCTAAGAACACATCGAGGGGAAGACAATGATGACTGTCGTACGGAGGAGTATCCAAACAATGATGATTCCCATGGGGCGGCAGGCAGGTTGCTTGGAAGGCTATCCGTCAAAGGGATGACTGAAAGGTCGGAAGGTAAGGATCTCCGTCCTTGAGAACCTGTCGTACTTGGCTGTCGCACACACGCAGCACAAACACTGAAAAGTAAACCTGCAACATATAAAAATATTAAGTATGTTTTCATATACAAGTTAAAAAGTCAAGGATTTATGATAGTCCCAGAAAAAAAAAAAAAAAAAGGCAAGGAGGAGGGGCAGTAACAACCACTCTCCATCCAAGCCAAAAGCAAAGTGAGCTCAATCATAGGTGTGTGAGTGGAATGGGTATCAAGTTACCCCTCCCCCCCTTTAACTAGCGGAATGAGTGCAGTAGTTAACCGTTGCTAAATTTTAATGGCTCATCCTTTCACCTTTGCCGAAAGTAATACCCTTATAAATAGCGTTGGTTTGTATTCCTGTTACGTAACAAATATTAATTTATATAACAAAGCACTTGTACAAGTACTGTACAAGCTTCTGATTTAAGTTTTCATATTTTCATCTTTGCCTTTACATCAGTTTTAGTGTAACTAACATTAGACCCATAGGTCTATTGGGCAAATAAGTCTTAGACTAAATGTCTTTGGACAAATTGGTCTAATAGACCAATTTGCTTTGGACCTATAACACATTAAAAGTTCTGCTGATGCAATGGTCATAAGCAAGTTATCACACATCACTAACCCAAAAGCTGTTACCTTCACATCATATGGCTGGCCTCTGAAAAAATCTTTAACACTGAAAAAGGTAAATGTCTCAAATGACGTCGATAGGATCAGGGAGATCATTCAATGTCAACACAAAATGAGGAAACATCACAGCATATGATTCGTGAGGCCAAGTAAAATAAGAAGGCATATAGGCCAAAAAATTAAGAGTACAAATGGGTGTAGCTTTTGACCAGAAAAGGACCATTTCTTATAGTGCACTACATAAGCGCAGATTTGAAAAGATTACAGAGTTCAAAAACTCGCTGTTAATGCAGTTACAAAAGCGCGCCAAGATTATTTCCATTGGACTCGCAATTTCAATAAATTTTGTTTAGTGTCTTAATGATTCACAAAGTGTTCGCTGTTGTTAAAACCATTTGATTACACCTTGATGATCAGTCAGTCCATTGTTTGTCTCGAACTAGGTAATGAGTACAAGGACAACAACAGTGATATTGGCCAGTGGCTAAAATTATCCTTTGGATTACATGATTTCATTGATGCTAAGGAAGTTTAAAATTGCTTTGTGGATGAACTTATACCAGATGTACCTCAGGATGATATCTGTATACATTTTGCAGACTATCTTGTTGACAATTATATATCACTAAACTCAAGGTATCTTCCAGTGCTTTGGGTTGAAATCCTTTCAAATACCAACTGCACAAACAATGCTGGGGAATCTTTTCATGCCCATGATAATGAGCATTTTTAAACATCTCATCCATTTATCTAGTATGTGTCCCTTGACATTCTGTCAAACTCCTAAGTAATACCTACATAAAGATGAAGTGTATCAGTAAGCCTGCAACAATGAGGAAACCTGAGCAAAACTGGAATGAGTATGCTACTTCCCATTCCAACAAATAAATTTCAGATGAAATAAACAAATAAAATTGTATGAAGAGTTCAGTTAACACATTCAGAACAAATCCCAGCTAATTATCAAGACGTAGGACGAATATTTCATTGGGTAAACTGGTTTAATGAGAGAGAGAGAGAGAGAGAGAGAGAGAGAGAGAGAGAGAGAGAGAGAGAGAGAGAGAGAGATTCTCTCAAAATATTTTGCTACCAGTTTCCATACTGGTGAAATACAAAACCTTTTCTCTTTATCCTACATCTGAAAGCTGGTCACTATCCAATATACAAGTTACCTAATCTAGACACGATAAAATAAAAATAAATAACTAAAATATCAAGTATTGAAATCTAACCAACCAGTCAGTACTGATGCCACATGCTTGTGTTACATTAAAGGAGCCGAAATCCTTTAATATGTACCACCGCCAGGTTTCCACATGCAGAAATCACCAGCCAGGAGACACAGAAGGATATTTAGTCACAGAATAAAAGATTCAAAGATAGATTAAATGTTCACTTATTTTAAATCAACTTCATGTCTCCCAGGGGACCACCATTAAAGACTGGCTTTATATTTCAAAATTAAAAACTAGCATTTAAAATCTCGATACTATGCTATTACTTTACTTTCACTACTTTAAGAGCTGCTTTTCAAGTCCTACAATCCAGGGGAACCCTACTCTCTGAAGAACCTACAGTCATTTCATCGTACATATTCCAATTATACCTAAACATATCCAAAACTTTTCTCCATTGAAATATAGTGGTTCACTTATTAGAGGGGGGAGGTCCCCTAGAACTGAACTAAATGGTTCCTTTTAATACCATGAATATGCCAGTCTCCTTGGTTCCATACATGACTGAGGAGATGACTCCAACATTGCCGCGCCTATCAACTCATCAGAGGAATGGGTGGGCTGATGAGTAGTGACCATCTGCAAAACAGAAAACAAATATGTAATTAGGATAAAGTATTTAACTGATTATGATATACATTTGCATAAATATATATATTATATATATATATATATATATATATATATATATATATATATATATGTATACATAAATATTTGTCTGTGTGTAGAGAGAGAGAGAGAGAGAGAGAGAGAGAGAGAGAGAGAGAGAGAGAGAGAGAGAGAGAGAGAGAGAGAGAGAGAGTGAGAGAGTGAGAGAGTGAGAGAGAGAGAGAGAGAGAGAGAGAGAGAGAGAGAGAGAGCACAAATACTAAAAGATGTAGCTTCGTATAATTAATATCAGCTTGGGCTCTATTGGCCAGAACTGGTGACTACTTGATCAAATGGGGCTTTAAAACTGTTTAGTCCTGATGACTGTTGAGAAAATACCCAGTAGGCCTACCATCAATCATAGTCTTTGATCATGCTTGCTATCTTGTAATTTGGACAACCCTGGCTTAGATAATATCAATAACAGAACACATCATTGGTTGGCTTTTAGGCGTGATAAGCTATGAGTGAATTAACACATTTAAAAAAAAAAAAAAAAAAAAAAAAACACTGGGATGTACGCTAAAAGGCTTGATTTACGTAATTCTATTACCCTAAAAATGTGTTATGCAAGGAACACCTTCGATATGCAGGTATCTAACAAATTAATTACAAGAAATATAACCATAAACAATTAGGAATTACCATTGCAAGAAATTTCTGATTACTGAAGTCGTTTCCCCCTTGCTTGAATACTGCATAAACGCTTTGATACTGTTATATAAATACTGCTTAAAATTTGATTCTTTCAACTTTGACATTTAGAATTAATAGCAATAATATTTCTAAAGTATGGAATAGAGATGATCGGAAATCATCAACAGGGCGGCGGTACTGCCCACTCTTGGGAAACTGCTAAATTTAAATCAAAATCTGTAACTGCGTTAACCAAGGTTACCGCCAGTAGTACATGGTATACAAAGAGGTGTATTTGCAAAAATCTATTTAATCATATGAGTTGAAATTTCCTGAACAACATTTTACTGTTCTATAATTAAAGATTTTCAGTAAAAAATTCCATTTTACTCTTGACAGCTAAATATTTGACCATGGTTTTTATCCTGTATCTCTAACATGTGATGCTCCCCTAGAGCTGTTCATGAAATTCTCAAGTGGAGGTAGTTGCCAAAATACTATAAAAATGGTCAAATTATCGAACACCACGGAACTACATTTCCAATAAAAAAAACTAATTTCCTACTTTAAATATTGCACTTTCAATGAATTTGACCCATATTTCCACCGCAAAATAAACCATTTTTCTGTTATCACCCCTCCTTCCCGAAGGACAGTGGTGGGATCCCAGATCCCAGACTTTGGATAGGCAAAAACAGGAAAAAACCCTGCTTATTCAACTCTCTTCAGATTCGTAACAGGGCACAACCTAACCTAACTTCGTAGCTCCCTGGTCACAGGCCTAACGAAGGGCAAGCTGCCGGAACCCCCTTTCCAGGTTACAAAACTACCCAGGTCACCGACCTAGCCGAGAGGGCACGCCATCCGGATCCCCGTTCCCAGGTCACAAACCTGGACAGAGGGTTAGCCCCCGGAACCCCCTTCCAGGTAAAATGTAAACAAATATTTTGAAGGAAGAGGATGCAGTAATGTGCAATTTTTCATGGATTTATTGTGCATCCCAGAGAATTATGCATAAAATAGACAAAGTTAGTTTTACCATTATTTATCAATTCACCAGTAAATTTTCCCCACCTAAGAATTCCCATTCCCACTGAGTGGTGCCCATTACCTTAAGATATATTAGAGAAGATCTAAATTATTCAATTGAGAATGAAATAAATTATTTTATGGGCTCAGGCCATGTCGTCCTGATGGAAGTTCCTTCGTTAGTAGCTTCCTAGGTTATATTTTACTACAGTGATATATCCGAGAGAATTTACCAAAGGTATCCAGAATTCTAACTGGAGCAAGTATCCCTTTAAGATTTTTAATAGGGGATATCGCATAATATCAGAGGACGTATTCTTGACACATCGCATAGCTATCTACACCCCTAATAGCGTTTTCGCTTCGAGGGGAAAGTGGCAAGAATATAGGTGAGCCGTTATTAAGGCAACGCTCTTACTGTACTGTAAATAGGCGCCACCCCGCCACCTCGTGGCGCCATCTAGCCATTCTTTCCCTTGTAGCTTTGCTGACCGGGGTTTATCCCGTGTTATCTCTTGCTATTTTGGACTTATTTCGTTGCTATGATGTCTTCACCAGCCTCATCTGCTTCTGGAAAGTTAAGTAATATCTTTGAATTGTGTAAATGTAAGCTCTTGCCAGTTTTACTCTTCGATTCAGATCGTAATTAATGTAACAAGAGCTGTTGCCAGCCGGATGGCGTCATGGACGCGGTCGTTCTTTCTGTACATTTAGTTATCCAGAACAACTTTCCCGGCATCGCTTGCTTTTTAACTTTAGCTATTTAGCAATTTAGCTAGGGATTTTTATATTATGTCATTGTTGTCGTGAATTTGGCTAAGTATTTCAAGCCTCAGGAGTGCTAGGCTTCCTAGCCTAGGCACCTTCACACTTCATGCATGATATAACCTTCCTGGTAAAGTTTTACTGAAGCTCAGGCAATATTTTATACATTTAAGATATTACTGCATAAAATTTTCCTCTTCCAAGATAGTATACGAAAGAGTTTCGGTGAACGATTCTCACTGCACCTAGGCTACTAGCCTAGGGGCTTTAGTATACTTTCATACATGTCCCCAATTGCTCTTGTATTGTCTTTTAAGGGAGACTAACACCTCCTATACCTTTCAAGCCAATACCAATCTCCTAGCAGAATTTAAGAGCAATTCCTCTTCCCTCTGACTAGCCTAGGCTACCCTCGGTTAGCTTTGCCCTGAACTGAGTTCTGGCAAATCTTTACTGGGCCGTTCCGTTTCTTTCTATTAACCACTGAGTCGGTTTTGAGCCTAGAACGGGACATCAGAGTAGAATGTCTGTGTTTGACATCCGTCCGTCTTGGTAAAATGATTTCCCAAGTCAGGTTAGGTTGCCTTTACAGGAGGCTAGACCTCCCTAGGCCATACCCTGGAGGTCTTATATGACAATTCCTCCTCCCTTGGCCTAGCACACAGTCCTGTGCTGTTAGATCTTAAGCCGAAGAATTGAATTCTTCCCCTGCCTGAGATCTCTGGTACGAGATTCCGTTCCCTTTTGAGATTGCGTCCTGGGTGTCGCCTTCTCACCTAGACTAACCCAACCTGGGGAATTGAATTCCCCAACTATGAGGTCGTCTACTATGGGATCAGAATCGCCCAGGTCGGTAGTGCCTTCGGGTATTACCTCACCTATAGGACCCTTGCCCCTCCCCTGCTGTCCCTTTTGTGTTGGCCTAGCCATCACACACCCTGGCCGTCATTCTACATTCGACCCTATGGGTATTCTGAAGAATTGGCCTGGGGTCTCCTGTCTGCCGCCGGCTGCCGGCAGGAGCCCCCATCTTTATTTGAGTGTTCTTCAGCCCTCCATTGGACTGCCTTCCATATCCATGCTACCAATATGGATGGGATATGGTTAGATGGAAGCCCGAATTTAATTCCCCGTTCCATTTGAACCCTCATTCCGGATGTAGGCCGGCAAGGCTGAGCCTTTGCCTTCCTCCATCCTTCTTTTCCTTTGCCTTTCCTCATTCTGGGCCGACTGCCGAGCCATGTTGGACGCCTGCCGGCAGTTAGCTCTGCCGCCACTTGCCATGGGCGCCGCTGATCGACGATCAAAGGCAATAAGCATACTCTGACCGGCCGCCATTAACTATGTTGTCTGCCGGCAGCCGGCCACCCAAAGTCTAGACATTTAGCCGCCAGCTGCCGCCGGGTCCTACTTGATAGAGGGACCCTCTGGCTGACGGCGACCTGCCGCCCATCATCCTGAAGGCAGTACTTGCCTTCCATAAGCCTGGAACCTACCGGCGAATGCCCACAGACACAGCAGTACTGGCAGCATGCCGCCGGCAGAGCAACTGCCGGCGACCTGCTGCCC
Organism: Palaemon carinicauda; assembly: GCF_036898095.1. NCBI lineage: Eukaryota > Metazoa > Arthropoda > Malacostraca > Decapoda > Palaemonidae > Palaemon > Palaemon carinicauda. The sequence continues at coordinate 59,987,097 of NC_090762.1, read as the reverse complement.
ATCACCCTGAAGGCAGTGCTTACCTTCCATAGCCCAGAACATGCCGGCAGGCACGGCAGTGCTGGCGGCATGCCGCCAGCAGTCAGTGCTGTAGCCCATACTAATTTTTTCCAACCTACAAGGTGCTCATGGGCAGCCCATTGTGAGACCATCACATCTAAGAGAGCGATTCTCTCTGCCTTTTTAATGGTTAACAACCATTACCAATTCCCCAATATTGAATCTAGAAGACAGTATTAAGAAGACACTTTATATCCAAGGATATTATCTTCCCAAATTCGTTAAGAATTTAGTATTCAATATTGAAGGAGGTCACAGCAGTGGGCTGGACAGGAGACACAAGTAGGTGTCTTTTCCTTTTTTCTAGCTTACCCTATCCTAAGCTATATATTTAAAAAAAATATGTATGATGAAATCTGAGAATTTCACCGAATACTTATATGCTTTTCTTTCTTTACAGGAGGAGCATCCCGAGTGCGGGAACAACTTCTGCAGGGTCCGCAGTAGGAACTTCTGCGGACATGACATGTGCAGGGCCCACGCTCGCTGCGCAGTCACGAAGGGATCTTTGAAATACTGGGACCCACAGGTATGTACCGTTTGTAACAAACTTGTTAAGGAGGCTTTTGATGATCAAAAGTCTACAGAGTCAAGGGATGCAGCAAGAGAGACGTTGCGAAAATGGCTCAGGGGTTTTCAGAAGAACACCTCTGGCCCATATCTTCCTAATGAGAGGATGAGGGACTGTCTGTTCCCTAGGGCATCTTCGGATGCAATCGTTCCCCAGGCTCAACCTGAGATTCCCCTCGTCCAGATTCCGATAGAATCTGTTGTATCGTACGGCTTGAAGGGCATCCAGCTTGAGGACAACATGTCAGTTGTCTCAGAGGAGACTGAACACAATCTCCTGGTGGAAGAACTGGAACAGGAGGATGACGTACCCCCTGAAGGCGAGACCGAGAAAGCCGAAACGATTTCGGTTTCTTCTGCTACGGTGGCCGAGCTGGTGCCTTCGACCTCTTCTTCTGCCCCCCGGTTGGATTCGATCACGAGTACGCTGCACTCACTTCTGTCCATGTTCCAGGACATGCAAAAGAAATCGTCTGAGAAGGAGGCTTCTCTTCGGACGGAGATGCATCAGCTCGTGGCAACGCGTTTAGCCCCGAAGAAGCTAAACATCAAGGATCTTCCTGCTTTCTCTTACGTCAATCCTTGGAGGTATGCGGAGCACATGCCGATGTCAGGGGGGAAGATCTTCCTCTCTGAGAAACTGGGCATGGTCCTAGTGGATGATGTAGAGTTCTGGCCCAGCAAAGGGGCCTATCCGGATTGCTATGTCCGCCTGAGGACGGAACCTTCGTCCAAAGAGGAGACAGAGCCGAAAGAGGTCATCGTTCTTGACCTCCCCAAGGCCCAGGCCTTATTTACCAACACATTGAAAGAGAGGGCCTTTACTAGCTCCAAGGTGCCGGCTCTCAGCAAAAAGCACCGTTCCTTTATTGCTGATCCCTCTCGTGCCTTTCCCTTTATGGACAAAGGGTTTAAGGCCGCCTTAAAGGCGGTTGAGGCAGGGAAACCCTGTCCTACACTCGAAGAGTGTAGACCCTTTTCCCTCGCCTTTCCATCGGATGATGCGGACTGGAAAGATGTTCACAACACTTTCACAGTCGGGAAGCTGGAGGCAGACATTGCCGGACGACAGTTCGGTGAAGACCTCCCCAAGTTGTCGAACTTTCTCCTGCGCAGAGAGCAGGAGACTAAAGAACGTCTTGCCGCTTCAATGTCTCTGCAGACGGGGCTAGACACAATGGCAAGCATATCTGAAACCCCAGACATGTACATGGTCTTCGCCAAGGCTCATCTGGCGACGGTCACCAGACCTGTTTGTGTTCGCCTCGGCTGCGGTGAGGCACGAACCAAGGAAGCTGATAGCTTCCAACACCTGGGGAAAAGACCTCTTCCAAAGCAAAGTGGTCAAAGAGGTCGTGGACAAAGCCGCAACGGATAATAGGAATCTCCTCTCCAAGTGGGGATCGTCCTCCAAGAGGAAGTCTTCCGCTGACGAGGGTCCCCAGCCAAAAAGGAAGACGAAACGACCAAGAGTGCCCTCTCGTCCCAGGGAACAACAACAGCTTCCCATGGCCACGGTGCAATAGACTGTAGCACAGCCAACCACCACCTTCCAACTGGTCTCCCAGACGGTGGCGACTGTGTCGCCCGCTTTCACCCCAGCTTTCGAAAGGCAGTCAACGACCTTTAGACGGAAGTCTCGAGGTTCCTTTCGAGGATCCTCTAAACACCCCTCCAGAGGCAGGGGCAACAGAGGTGGACGTGGACGTGGCCAAGGAGGTAAATCCTCGTACCAGCACTCAAAGTGAAATGCTACCGGTAGGAGGGAGACTTCTCCTCTTTCGGGATCACTGGACCTTCGATCCCTGGGCCCACAGCCTAGTCAAGAATGGACTAGGGTGGAGCTGGAACACAACTCCACCCAACTTCCCTCAATTCTTCCAACACTCAACACCCAAATTGGAAGAATATGTTCAGGAACTCTTAAACAAGAGAGTTATAAGAAGGGCGAAATCCATCAAATTCCAAGGAAGGCTATTTTGTGTTACGAAGAAGGACTCGGAAAAGCTCAGAGTCATTCTGGACCTATCACCACTCAACAAGTTCATAGTGAACTACAAGTTCAGAATGCTGACGCTTCAACACATAAGGCCCCTTTTGCCCAAACAGGCATATACAGTCTCCATAGACATGACGGATGCGTACTGGCACGTGCCAATCAACTGTCAAGTTTCCCCCTACCTAGGGTTCAAACTACAGAAAAGACAATACGTCTTCAGAGCCATGCCCTTTGGCCTAAACATAGCTCCAAGGGTATTCACCAAGCTTGCGAATGCAGTCATTCATCAATTACGCCTAAAGGGAATTCAGGTAGTAGCCTACCTGGACAACTGGCTGGTGTGGGCAGCATCCAAGGAGGAGTGCATGCAAGCCTCCAAGGAAGTGATCCAGTTCCTGGAACATCTAGGATTCAAGATCAACTTGGAAAAGTCTCGTCTTTCTCCAGCTCAGACGTTCCAGTGGCTGGGTGTCCACTGGGACTTACAGTCACACTGCCTTTCCATTCCATCAAAGAAGAGGAAAGAGATAGCGGGATCTGTCAAGAGACTCCTTCAATCCGCCTGGATATCAAGAAGGCAACAGGAGAGTTTGCTGGGGTCCCTCCAGTTTGCCTCAGTGACAGATCCAGTGTTGAGAGCACAATTAAAAGCTGCATCAGGAGTTTGGAGAAAATACTCATCAAACGCTCGAAGAGATCTAAAGAGACCTATACCGAATCGTCTGCGATCCCTACTCAAGCCATGGTCGAAGGTCAAGAACCTAAAGAAGAAGGTACCCTTGCAACCACCTCCACCGTCAGCCACCGTTCACAAGGATGCCTCAAAGGAAGGGTGGGGAGGCCACTTTCATCATCAGAAAGTCCAAGGAACCTGGTCTCCCATCTTCAAAACCTTCCACATCAACTTTCTGGAAGCCATGGCAGTTTTTCTCTCACTGAAGAAACTGAAACTTCGCTGCTCGATCCACATCGAGATGCCTAAATCGACAGGGCTCGAGATCGCCTCAATTGAATCAAGTAATACTGGCCATCCTCCAACTAGCAGAGAAGAAGAGATGGCACTTGTCAGCAGTCCAACTTCAAGGATTCCGCAATGTGACGGCGGACGCTCTTTCCAGGTTCAACCCAGTAGAGTCAGAATGGTCCCTAGACGCAAGATCATTCTCCTTCATCTTACGCAAAGTCCCAGGACTGCAGATAGACCTCTTCGCAACGAGCGACAAGAAGAAGAAGCTACCCCGGTATGTAGCCCCGTACGAGGACCATCTAGCTTAAGCGACCATCTAGCGGAAGCAACGGATGTGATGTCTATAGACTGGAACAGATGGTCCAAGATATACCTGTTCCCTCCAACCAACCTTCTGCTGAAAGTCCTCGACAAGCTGAGATCCTTTCACGGGACAGCAGCGATAGTGGCCCACAAGTGGCCCAACAGCGTTTGGTTCCCCCTAGTAACGGAACTACGCCTGAAGCTGATCCCGTTGCCGGATCCAGTTCTGACTCAGCAAGTGCAGAAATTGACTGTCTCGGCTTCATCACAAAAGTCCCAGAACCTTCATCTCATGATTTTCTCACCTTAGCAGTCAAGAAAAGGTTCGGGATTTCAAAGGACAGTATTGACTTCTTAGAAGAATACAAGTAAAAGTCAACAAGAAGACAATAAAAGTCTTCCTGGAAGAAATGGGTCGCCTTTGTCAAGGCAAAGAAACCTAAGGAGATTTCTACGGATTATTGTTTTCCTTCTTCATCCATCTCCATGAACAAGGCCTAGCAACCAATACGATCACTACGTGCAAATCTGCCCTAACCAGACCAGTGCTTTATGCCTTCCAGGTAGACTTCTCTAACGAATTCTTCAACATGATTCCCAAAGCCTGCGCTAAATTTCGGCCCGCAGCTCCTCCAAAGCCCATTTCATGGTCTCTGGACAAGGTTCTTCACTTAGCATCAACTCTGAACAATGAAGATTGTTCGCTAAAGGACTTGACTCAAAAGGTGATATTCTTATTTGCACTAGCCTCGGGAGCCAGTCAGCAAAATAGTGGCCCTCTCGAGGGATGATGGCCACATTCAGTTCACAAACTGCGGAGAACTGAACCTCTTTCCGGAGCCAACGTTTCTCGCCAAGAACGAGCTGCCCACTAAGAGATGGGGTCCCTGGAGAATCTGCCCTCTGAAGGAAGAAGCATCCCTCTTCCCAGTGGAATGCCTAAAGGTCTATCTTCGTCAAACTTCAGACTTTAAGGGAGGACAGCTTTTCAGGGGAGAAACATCTGGTTCAACGTTATCCTTGAAAAAGATAAGGGCAAAAATCACCTATTTTATTCGCAGAGCGGATCCAGACAGTACACCTGCAGGTCATGATCCGAGGAAAGTTGCCTCGTCTCTAAATTTCTTTCAGACTATGTCGTTTGAAAGCCTTCGCGCTTATACTAGGTGGAAGTCATCCAGAGTCTTCTTCAAACACTACGCGAAGCAATTAAAGGAGATAAAGCATTTTGTGGTGGCAGCAGGTAGTGTTCTAAAACCTGCCGCCTGACTTCTGCGAAGAACTGTGCACTATTTGGGACTTTTAGTGAAGGGTGTACATGATAGACTCTTAAGGTATATCATGTGAATAATGTGTCTAGTGACGACACTATATACTATTCTAACTACACAGGTGACATTAAGCATAATAGACTAACACGTGTGCCATGCATATTTAGATGCATAGTGTTCCTTGTAACAACAGAATATATAGTGAAATCTTTACATATTTCCCATAAGTGGCTTGTGTTCCCTTTTCAGGTGAAGCTTTATCTATTTCTGTTATTACAAATTATGCTCTTATGCAGATTTATTCAGCATAAATTGTAATTGTAGTTGATTGTTACAACTATGATTTCTATTTTTTTTATTTTTGTAATAAACTATAGTAGGAATCTTTGTGTCTCATTTCGCGCCAAATATTCTAAACTTATATGAATGTCAGAGCATCTTTTGATCCTATTGATATCTAGGAAAACACAAGGAACTGAGGTTATTACTGTTCAAAGGAACCAGGTAAGGACTAATTGTACTAAACTGTTTATCTTACTGAATTAAGGTTTCCTTCATATATATAAACCTGTCTGTCTCTATTAACAACCAGACCTGGGAGGTTTTCAGTAACCTACACAGATCAATACCATCTAAGTACAAACTATGTTTTACGTATGACAACACTAATATACAAACTGTTTGCTAGTCTGTGCCTTGAACTCACAATCCTCGGGTTTTTTCCTAAAGTCTACCCAGACTCTTCCCTGTAGGGGGCAGGAAGCACTGACATATGACATGATAAGTTGAATGATGTATAACGGTAACAACAAGTCTCTCTATGTCCAGAAGACTTAAGGAAAATTTATCTTGAAATGAACGGCACTATTGAAAACCCACAGATACATTAATCATCTGGTAAACTTCCATCAGGACGACATGGCCTGAGCCCAAAAAATGACAAATTCGTAGATAATTTGTATTTTTCCTAATGATACAAACCTAGCTATTTACACGGGGTAGTTACTTCGGCGCAGCCGATGACGAGCCATAAAGTTTTAACGAGGGTTTCCTACCCCACTGGGGGGGGGGGGGGGGGGGGGTAGCTTGCTACCCCTCCACCCTCACACACACCGGTAATTCGTCCACTTTACTTAGAGGTAGGACTTATCTTGGGGGACAGGGCTGGCGGGCACGTAACTGTAAATAGCTAGGTTTGTATCGTTAGGAAAAATACAAATTATCTACGAATTTGTCATTTGTTCCGTAACTGAATACAAACCACGCTATTTACATGGGGTGACTCAACCCTTAGGAAGGGAGGTAAGTCCCCTGCCATACTGGCTTTGGCTTGCCCGGGGGCCCCGAACCTGAATTCATAAAGCAACTCCAGGATCGGGGTCCCTGCACCTCGCAGGCAGTCAAGGGCTGCTGCGGCCTACATAAGTTGTGTGTGAAGGTGAGCAGTGACACGTCCTAGGAAGTTGACCTGGAGTCCTTAATAAGGAAATCTAGGCTAGGACTACCCAATACCACCTCATCAGGGTATGGGGACATGACAGTATTACAAGTTAATACTAGGAACACAAGGAAGCACGGTTTACCTGCAGAGGTTCGAGGTCAGCTGTGCAAAGGACCAGGATGCTGTTTTTCTCCAAGGGAGGAGAGGATGAAGAAAAGAAAAGGGCCAGACAGATCTTTTCATTCACACAGACTAAAACCGGGTAACAATGCCCTCAACCCTCTGCTACTTGTCCAATTAGGAACCAGCTGTTGTGCAGCCACCAAAGGGCCGATAGAAAACGTATCGAGCCTCCTGTGTGTCACGTCTTGCAGGTAGTGGGCCGTGAAGGTAGTCTGACGCTTCCAGACCCCGGCTTGCAGGACCTGCGTCACAGAAAAGTTCTTCTTGAAGGCCAGGGACGCAGCTACGCCCGACATCATGCGCCCTAGGGCGTCGTGACGGAGGAGGGTCAGAACTCAAGGCCAGGTGGATTACCTTGCGGATCCAGGCCGAGATGGTGTTCTTGGTGACCCTCTTCTTCGTTGGCCCGGTGCTAACAAACAAGTCTCGCACCTGGGGCCGGACTGCAGCTGTTCTCTTCAGATACAACCTCAGACTCCTAACTGGGAACAGTAGGAGATGGTCTGAGTCATCTGTTACAGAACGAAGACTCGAGACCTGGAAAGAGTCGAACCTAGGGTCCTGCACTCCCGGGTTCTGAGTCTTGGCAACAAACTCAGGGACGAAGCTGAACGTCACCTCCCCCCATCCCCTTGAATGGGCGACGTCGTATGAGAGACCATGTAGTTCGCCAACTCGCTTGGCCGAGGCCAATGCTAGCAAGAACACCGTCTTCCAGGTAAGGTGGCGATCCGAAGCCTGGCGTAATGGTTCGTAGGGAGGCCTCTTAAGAGACCTGAGGACTCGAACCACGTTCCAAGGAGGTCTCACTTCCAACTGAGGGCAGGTAAGTTCATAACTACGTATGAGCAGGGACAGTTCCAGCGAGGAGGAAATGTCCATTCCTTTGAGCCTGAAGGCAAGACTTAAGGCTGAGCAATAGCCTTTCACTGCCGAGACTGAAAGGAGCATTTCTTCCCGCAGATACACAAGGAACTCCGCTACTGCTGGTAAAGTGGCATCGAGGGGAGAGAGACCCCTTCCACGGCACCAACCACAGAAAACTCGCCACTTCGCCTGGTAGACTCCTGCGGATGACTTGCGCAGGTGACCAGACATCCTTTCCGCAACTTGTTGCGAAAATCCTCTCTCTTTGAGAAGATGCTGGATAGTCTCCAGGCGTGAAGACGAAGCGAAGCTACGGCTTTGTGGAAGATGTTGGAGTGGTTGTTTGAGTAGCTCGTGACGTGGAGGGAGTTCCCTCGGGATCTCCGTGAGGAGCTGCAGAAGGTCCGGAAACCACTTCGCGTGATGCCATAGCGGAGCTATCAAAGTCATCGAGAGATTGACCGATGTTCTGGTCTTGTTGAGGACCCTCCTCATCAGACAGAACGGGGGAAAGGCGTACACGTCGACGTTGTCCCACCGTTATTGGAAGGCATCCTGCCAGAGTGCCTTGGGGTCCGGGACTGGGGAGCAGAACAGCAGAAGCTTGGTGTTCAACGCCGTAGCGAACAGGTCCACAGTCGGGGAACCCCACAAAGTCAGGACTTTGTTGGCTATCAGAGGATCCAAAGACCATTCGGTACTCAATATCTGCGTCGCTCTGCTCAGACTGTCGGCGAGCACATTCCTCTTGCCTGGAATGAAGCGAGCTGTAAGTGATATCGAGTGGGCCTCGGACCATCACAGGATCTCTACTGCAAGATGGGACAGCAGTTCCGAAAAGGTACCTCCCTGCTTGTTGATGTAAGCCACCACCGTAGTGTTGTCGCTCATCACCACTACGGAGTGACCCGCCAGGACTTGGTGGAACTTTTGAAGGCCCAGAAAGACGGCCTTCATCTCCAGCAGGTTTATGTGAAGGTACTTTTCTGATTCTGACCACAGGCCGGAGGCCTTGTGGTTCAGCACGTGGGCCCCCACCCCTTGTTTGATGCGTCCGTAAACAACATCAAATCTGGGGGGGAGACGAGAAGATCCACTCCCTTTCATAGATTCTCGTCTGCCACCCACCACTCCAGGTCCGACTATTCCGCAGATCCCATAGGATCAAGATGTCCGGGGAGTCGAGGCCTTGACTCCACCGGGAATTCAGTCACCACTGAAGGGATCTCATCCTAAGGCGACTGCTGGGAACGAGACGGGTTAGAGAGGAAAGGTGGCCGAGGAGACGAAGCCACAATTGGGCTGGGAGTTCTTCTCGAGTGAGGAAAGGTCTCGCGACCTTCCTCAGCCGTGCTATCCTTTCGTCTGATGGGAAGGCTTTGTGGAGATTGGTGTCTATGATCATGCCTAGATAGACCAGTCTCTGAGAGGGCTGCTGAGAAGACTTTTCGAGGTTTACCACGATCCCCAGATCCCGGCAAACCTCGAGGAGCTTGTCCGGGTGGTGGAGAAGGGATACCTCCGAGTCTGCCAGGACCAGCCAGTCGTCCAGGTAACGAAGGAGACGGATGCCGGTCCTGTGTGCCAACGAAGAGATGATGGTGAAAACTCTGGTGAACACCTGAGGTGCTGTGGAGAGACCGAAACACAACACCTTGAACTGGTAGATCTTGTGATCTAGGCAAAATCTTAGGTACTTCCTTGAAGACGGATGGATCGGGATCTGGAAGTACGCGTCCTTCAGATCCAGAGTGCACATGAAATCCTGCGGTCTCACTGCAAGCCTGACCGTGTCCGCTGTCTCCATGCTGAACGGTGTGTTTGACAAACCCGTTCAGGGTTAAGAGATCGATGACTGGTCTGCAGCCTCCAGACGCCTTTTTCACAAGAAAGAGTCGACTGTAGAAGCCTGGGGACCCGTCCACGACCTCCTGGAGCGCGTTCTTCTCCAACATGGTCTGGACTTCGGCCCGGAGGGCCTGCCCTTTTGCCGATCCCATGGCAAAAGAGCTCAACGACACTGGATCCGCTGTCAGGGGAGGTAGAGATGCCGTGAACGGGACGCGATACCCTTGAGAAATCACAGAGATCGTCAAGGCATCCCCCACTGGTGGACATGCAGGGGGATTTCCACCCCTAGCGTTTCCAGCCTCGGACGGTACCTCTAGGGTTCTTGCTCCCCTTGGAGGACTTCTTGGCCCTTCTGCCCCTGGCAGGAAAGGGCTTAGACACCTTGGGCTTCGCCGTGACGGTTGTCTTCTTCGTGTCCTTGGCAGGGCGGGGCTGTTGCACCGCCGGAGGCTTGTAGGGCCTTGTTGTCAGGGCCCTATGGATGAGGGAATCCTGATTGGACTTCCTCCACCTCTCGGCAGTGAGCTCCACGTCCTTAGGCTCGAACAGAGCTGAGGACAGAAGAGTGTCTGAGCCTACAAGTCTCGGTGCTGGGGACCTTCTGGTGAAACCTCTCAGCAACTGCGTCCCGACGCTTGAGGATCGTGTTGGCCCACAAGCTCGCAACCTGGTGGGACAGGAACTCGATGGTCCAAGTGCCCGAGAGGAGGAAGGTCTCCAGCGCTTTCCTGGTGCTTTCCTTGGAGAGATCTTCGGACCGCACCAGAATGCCCAGACCCCCCAGCCAGATGTCTAGCCATAAAGCGGCCTGCATGGCGCACTTAATGACCTTCTCCTGACTCTGGATCTCAGTGGCCGAGAAGGGCACGTGCCGGTTGGAGAGTTTCTCAAGAGAGACTCCACCTGTGAGGGGTTCCACGGAGTGGTGCAAGGGAAGACTCAGAGAAGACTCCTCAAGGATCTCAAAATACCTCCTCTGATGGACTTGAGGAGGAGGGAGGCACTCGACCTGCTGGAGGAGGCAAGCTCCGCGAGCTGTCCCTCGATCTTCTCTCTGGCACTCTTCATCCCCTGAGACCAGGGTAAAGCTGCACTGGCCCTAGAGGGCTTATGAGTGCCAAAGATACGATCCAGGACTGTGTCCTGCCCTTCACGAGGAGGGACCCCAGGATCTGGGATCCCGTTTAGACTCCTCATGAGGGACAGGACTTGCCAGAATGCATGTTCTGACTCCTGGCGCTCGCCTCCCGATGGACTTGCAGCGAAGTCTCCTGTCCCCAAGGGCTCTCCCTGGGGGGACACGTGGGCATCCTCGACCGCCCTATGCTGCTCCTGTCTGATCCTGGCCGATGATTTAGGAATAGTCTTAGAGTCCTTAGATTCCCTCCTGGGAGGGATACAGGACTCCAAGAGCGAAGGGGGTAGGTCCTTCTCCACCTCAAGACGAGGGGACCTCTCGGGAGGGGGATGATCTTCCTCCATTGGTGCGATGGGAAGACATCCTCTCCGACCGACTCCCCTGAGGAGGGGTATTCCTCCTCCGCAAGGGAGGGCGAGAAGGTCTGAGGAGGAGTAGGAACCTTGCCTAAGGATCTGCAAGGGGATAGCCTAGGTCTCGGAGGAGGATCCACGGGAGAAACTCCTCTCTTCAGGGGGGAGGAAACTGCCACTGGTTCGCGACCCGAGTCAAAGGTGGCTGGCTTAATAGCCCGCACAAGAGCTCTGAGGAGGGTATCGAACCACGGCTGTTGACTGACAGCGGCGCTGTCAGACACTCCCTCTGGAGGGAAGGGGATCGACGGATCCCTAGGAGGGTTTAACAAACGAGGGTTCGCCTTCTGGACTGAAAAAGAAGAATCCCGAGACCTTTCCGGGGAGCGGCCCCCTTCTGGCGAGTGCGCTGGTCTGCGCTTGCGGGGGGTGGAGCGCGACAAGGAAGAATCCGCCTGCCGGCGCGCGCGCTGGGGCTCGTGAACCGGGCCCGGCAAAGGGTCGCGCGCGTCATTGTAACGCGAAGCTGGAAAATCGCGAAGCTGGAAAATCGCGAGCGGGCAGGCGATGCTGGAAAATCACGCACGCGCCCACGTGAGCGGGGGCGGGCACAAGTCGATTGTCGCGCAGATGGATCAATGGCGCAATCAGGCCTTGGAGAGCGAGCCGGAATAAGGCCGCGAGAGCGAGTAGGTGAAGGCGTTGGTGTACAGCGATCAGGAACTGGCCGAACGCGCGGGAGCGCAGCGACCTGGTGAGACCCAGAAGGGCGCGATATGACAGGGGCACCTGGGCGCGTGTCCGGGAGAACTCGCCGCGAAGGCGATAGAACTGTAGCAGAGTCTCGAGAGACCTGCGGGCGACGGTCGGGAGGGATCGCCCTATTCGCCTGCGAGGTCGTTAACCTCGCTGGCGATCGTCGGCGCGCGTAGCGCGTATCCGGAACAGGCTGTTTCGGAGGCCGCGGGTTTCGAACGGCATGAGGAACGCTTACAGTTGCCTTGAACACAGGCACAGGGCGCGTAGCTGGAACTGGGCACGACAGATGAGCGTCGCGCGCGATAGTGTCGGCAACAGACTCGCGCGATTCCAGAGAGGGTTGTGAGCGCCTGTGCGCTGACTTAGCCATCTCTGGAGCCACGTGCTGAGTCGGCGCGACACGCGATAGCGTTGCAGAACACGCGGGAGCTGGAACAGGAACAGCGCGTGAACGCGCATCGCGAACCTCCTTTACAGCGCGAAGAATCCAAGGCGACAGCTGGATGCGATGGAGAGCGCGTGAGCGCTGAGGAGGGAATCGCGCGTGAACGAGCGTCGCGTTCTTCCCCCGTAGGGCGCGACGAGTCCGCAGGAACCTGTGGGCGCCTGTGGGCCGACTCTGGAACCTTTTGGACCGCGCGTGAAGTGACAGGAACCGGGGGCGATCGCGCTTTCCCCCCATAGGGCGCGACGAGTCCACAGGAACCTGTGGGCGCCTGTGCGCCAACTCTGGAACTTGTTGGACCGCGCACGGTGGAACATTAACTGGGGGTGAACGCGCGCCGCGTTTTTCCCCCATAGGGCGCGATGAGTCCGCAGGAACCTGTGGGCGCCTGTGCGCCGACTCAGGAACCTTTGGGACCGCGCGCGATGTAACAGGAACTGGAAGGGCGCGGCAGCGCTGGTAAAGGTGGGCGCGTGGGCGCCTTTGAGTGCTTGCGCGCTGCATCAGGAACAGCTGTCGATGCCTGGCGCGTAACAGGATCAGAGGCGCGAACACCTAACGGTGAGCACCGAAGCGCTTTGTCAGCAACATCAGGAACAACAGCAACAGGCGCAGGCAGAGCCTTACGCTTAGAGACGAGAGGCGCAGTTTTGCGCTCAAGGCCCTGAGACCCCGAAGGGCCTGGAGATTGCGCAGTGGCAGACTCAGGGGGCACGTCAAGCGCATCAGCAGCCTTCGACGTAGATGGTTGAGGAGACCCTTGTCCCGAAGGACGACCATCCTCCAAAGGGGATCTCGAACGATCCCAGAGAGGTCTAGGGTGGTAGCTGGCAGGACAGGAGAACGGCGAGTCGTCTCCTCCGCAGAGGATTGTGGGGACGACGAGCCGAAGAGGCGCCTCCTAACTCCCTTAAAGGGAGAAGGAAGGCCTCTACGGCAAAGGGGAGGGCGAGCCTTCCGCCTTATACGCCCACGAGGGGACGTAGGATCAGCAAGCTGACCATCATGGGGCCTCCGAAGAGGCGTCTCTACCAGAGAACTCCCTCGAGAGGGAATCTCAGTGGAAGGAGAGACCGTAGGACTCAGCTCCTCCCTCCAAGTGTGTTCAGAGGGAGAGACAGAGCCTTCAGATACCTCAGCCACAGAAACAGGTGTTTGGAAAGATCCATGGGACGTTTCCGAAACAACTACGTCAACCACAAACAGAGGATCTATCTTCGCTGTAGTTGCCGATTGCTCGGCGTCCGCACCCCGTTTGACCATGTCAAACAGGGCTTCCTTGGAGGGCGAACCCTGTAGCCCCAAGGAAGCCCAAAGCTGAAAAAGATCCTTGTTAGACATAACTACCTCCTCCAAGGGGGGAGGAGCAGCCGCCTCGCTATGGTAGGCGGCGGCCTCTCCCTTACCAGGGGATCGGTCAACAATATCAATATTACGGTCTACGCTACCGCTCGCCGGCCTCTCGGAAGAGGCCGCTCGAGCGGGAGCTTCGGAGGAGGAATGGGCGGCGGGAGAAGACCTAGGATTTTCTCTCTCCCGAGAACCCTCGGAAGGAGAACGATCCCGTTTAGCCTTCTTACGTCGCTGGGCAAACCTCTCCCACTGGGAGGTAGACCACTCCCTACACTCAATACACAAATTAGCACTATCACACCGTTGGCCCCTACACTGAGGGCATAAGGAGTGCGGATCCGTCTCCACAGCCAACATAAAGGTCCTACAAGGGCGGCCGGGAAGACCAGGGCAAGTGCGCATGATGATAATAGAGGCCAACTTCACACACAAACACTGCAAGAAAAAGCAAACAAAAATTATGGCAGTCAAAAGAGAGGAGTGAGCTGACAGGTCTGTCGTCTCTCCGAGCCAAAAGTAAAGTGGACGAATTACCACCCCCCCCCCCCCCCGCTAACTAGCGGTGGGGTAGGAAACCCTCGTTAAAACTTTATGGCTCGTCATCGGCTGCGCCGAAGTAATTACCCCATGTAAATAGCGTGGTTTGTATTCAGTTACGGAACAAACAGATTTTGAGCGAAGCGAAAAAATCTATTTTTGGGTGAGGTAGCCATGTCGTCCTGATGGACCCGCCCTCCTTTTGACAAAAGGATAACGATTCCCTCCCTAATGTACTGTATCTGTTACACCTACAAAGCTACAAAGAATGGCTAGATGGCACCACGAGGTGGCGGGGTGGCGCCTATTTACAGTACAGTAAGAGCGTTGCCTTAATAACGGCTCTCCTATATTCTTGCCACTTTCCCCTCGAAGCGAAAACGCTATTAGGGGTGTAGATAGCTATGCGATGTGTCAAGAATACGTCCTCTGATATTATGCAATATCCACTATTAAAAATCTTTAAGGGATATTCGCTCCAGGAGTTAGAATTCTGGATACCTTTGGTAAATTCTCTGGGATATATCACTGTAGTCAAATATACCCTAGGAAGCTACAAACAAAGGAACTTCCATCAGGACGACATGGCTACCTCACCCAAAAATAATTTTTCGCTTCGCTCAAAATCCGTTTTATGTTACAGTTATGGACAGATAATTATTTCTACTAAAAGACTGGTGTTTCCTATTTAAAAAGTCCGTTTTCCTTGAATGACACTTATTTTTTTCTGCAAACAAAAACTTAATCATCTAAGAAATAATAATTAATGGGGTTAGTGTGCGCAGCTCAGCATGTACCGCTTGCCAGTATATAGGAGCTCGATGTTTTTATTTTTCTACCAACGAAGCGAGCGCATGGCAGAGCAGAAACCATTATATTTCTAAATAAAAAAAAAGAAAAAATCCCCATTCTTAAACGATCAAAACGATATTCGATTTAATTGTAGTTGAAATGATGATCAATTTCAGTATAAGCACATTATATACTGCAGATAAAACTTTTTTTTTTTGTTCAAAATGTTCTGTCCGTAACTATAATTTTGCCAAAAATTATGGCCTTTTTCAAAGAAACCTGTTGTTTTTCTTACTATGTATAACCACATTTGGGGTGAATGTATGATAGCGGCCATTAGCATGTATGATGACAGCCGACTAAGAATACGGCAGTGCAAGGCTGATCGCAGGGAGGTCTAAGGCCCCCCCCCCCCAAGGTAAGTAGGTTGGAACACGGCCCGCAGGTTAGGTTGGGGTGGGGGGGGAGATTAGGTTAGTTTCAGTTTCTCACCTGAAACAAGAGGGATACACTTAAAATGCGAAACTTCTACTCGTGAAGCCACAAACTTCGGTCCATAGAGTCTTAACTTAAAATCTGGGGTTAGCTACTGATGGCCATCTTGGCTTCATCATCATCATCTCCTCCTACGCCTATTGACGCAAAGGCCTCGGTTAGATTTCACCAGGCGTCTCTGTCTTTACTCCAACCCTCCGTGGCTTACAGGGTAATTGATATGGGCGCTGTAAGCTGTTAAGAGTTAAGATTTAGGGTTGGGTACCGGTGGCCATCTTGGCTTGCAGTGTTACGCCATTTCCAGGCAGTCAAATTTAAATCTAGAATTGACAGCAGTCTAATTAACACTGGCCAATTTCTGAGAGACCTTTTCCTTTTAAGAGATTTTAAACGGACCCGATTACCACCTTTGCCAAATAAGAAAACTTTACCTGCAGGTAACATTGAACTTTTGGTAATTGTGTAGGAGACCTCCGCGCTCGATTTAAAAGTTTCTAAAAGTAGAAAACGAAAGAAAACAGTAAATTAGAGCTACAGTTACCTTGAAACTGTGAGATAATCCTCCTACAACCACCTAACTCTTACACAGAAAATGTAAGCATAAACCTACTACTACAATTATGGGGGACCCCAGTGGGAAGCGGGGTTTTTGGGTGGGGGGAGGAGGAGAAAAGTGATTTTTCGGGTCACTACCGAACCTAATACAACTACCTACCCTACCCTAGGGGCCATGTACCCCTACCTAGGCCTACCGGGGGGGGGGGGCTCCGGCCCCCCTGAGACCCCCCCTTAAGGCCACAGTAATTTTCAGGGCACCACCGAACCTAAGACACCCACCTAACCTAGCCTATGGGGCCCTGTACCCCTACCTAGGCCTACCGGGGGGGGGGGGGGGGGCTCCGCCCCCCCTGCGACCCCCCCTTAAGGCCACAGTAATTTTCAGGGCACCACCGAACCTAAGACACCCACCTAACCTAGCCTATGGGGCCCTGTACCCCTACCTAGGCCTAACTTTGCGTTTCCAACCCATGTACCTTTGAAACAAGACACGAAAAAATTGCACCTCCTCTTCCTTTTCCCACGAGTAACCACACTACGATCACACCGAATGCTAATTTGTTGTAATCTATACGGCACACATTTTCACAATTAGGGCACTTTTTCTCTGCCAAAATCAAACCATGACGTTGAGCAAATGCAATTAGCAAATCAACTTTCCCTGAATAATGTACACACAAATCCCCATAAGAAATAAAGCAATTGTCACAAGTGACACAGTCGGAACGGGATGAAGGTCCTGCTAATTGCTCCATACTTCACGGCAAAATGAGCTTTTCAGTTTGAAGGGAGATCCGAGACGTGCAAAAATATTCCTCCGCGGAACTTCACGTAAACTGTGGTAACTGGTGGAAAAATAGCAGGGATAAGTGAAGTAATAAGTGTCAGCATTGGCTAGATTTGTAAAAACCGCCATGATTGGTTTTCAAACAGTGTGACGTCAAGAAAACACCTGTTATTGGTTAGAATAGCATTGAGAACTAGTCTGCCATACGCAGTAAGGCGGTGAAACAGCTCATTTTAGCCAAGACATCACACAGTAAACAAAAACAAACACTTAGAAAAAATCCAAGTGAAACATAACTATACACACGAATATCTTCGTTAAATAGAAGCTGCTCATATATTGACTATTATATAAGCGTTCTATATGATATAATAGTGAATTGTAGGTGTTTAAATTCTTCAAGATCTTCCGCGGAGCTCTCCTACACATTTAACGAACTTTTTACTTCGCCTTAGCCTGGCCACAATTTCCAAACACTATGAATAACGTACCTTTAATTACAAAATGAATTTATACAAAGTAATAAAGAATGGAAAAGGACGTACAAATGGTTATTTATGGCAGGAAACTTACTTGGTTAAGAGTTACTTCACAAAAATAGCTTGAAATATAGTTGTTTACCCTTCACCGATTGGTAATGGCTGTCAATGACGTTTCAAGGTACAGTACTTTGGGAACAGAGAAGACGTTCCAGTAATGATTTTAAATGTTTGTTTATCTACTATTTACTCATCTAAGTTAGAATGAATAATTTGAAATAAATAAAACGCATTTTAATACATTTAATAGTACATGGGGAGTTATATCTTCAGTATCATGTATATACTATGAATAAATAAATAGCAAGAGTATGAAGCGTTAACTGAAAACCCTAAGTTATAGCTTATATAAACATTAAAATGTCATTGCAAGGGCAAAATCTTCTCCTAAAAGTGAATATACATATACTAAATAATGAATATTCAGAACTGAAAAGAGCTATATTTGATCAAAACTCTAAAATAAATTTTCATTGGCAGACGACCTTCTAATAAGGATGTAAAACTGAAATAATAAAATACTCTTCAGCCCATTGTATTATTCAACATTAATGTTATTTTTTAGACTACTATTTGTTTAATATATTCAATGATTTCGCAATAAATATTCATTATTCTAGGCTTGTAATTCTAAGAAAACTGTGAAGACCGCGATGGTATGGACACACATTGACAGTAAAAGAAACAAAAAATCTTTCTAATAAGTAATAGGCCTAACTAGAAACTGTTTTCGGAGATTTTTGTGCTAGACAGGCTCAATTTTATCACTGCAATATATAACCCATATAAGAAAATTACGTTAAATTTTATCATATATTATAATGTAGGTAATTGTTTTTACAGAAAATTAAGATAAATAAGTTTATAAAAGTTGTTGGCAGCTTTTACCTTTTTCATGATCACTCATAATTATAGTTATTGTTTAATCATTGAATTACTTTCGTAAAATTAAATATTTCATATAATATATCTGAAAATATAACATACATGATAAAAGAAAACTTTGAACACTGTAAATGCACTATCTGGCTTTAAAATCCGAACTTTGACAGTTGTTTTGTAAATCTTGTTTGGTAAAACAATTGACAGACGAATTTTCAGAATAATGACGTGGCATAAAATCTACGTTAACATTGGGAATGGATTTTTTTATTGATTCAAATACCATGCATAATGCATAAGGATTTAAATCCTCAATATTGTATAAATAGAGAGCAGGATACGTTAATTGATAAATCCTTCTTTATAGCATATAGCCTACAACATTAGTATTCCACTGTAGAGACAATGCATGGTCTTCAAATTGAATATGATTAACAATTATCTGATATGCACCCATTTAAATATTAATATTTGACCAAAACTGAAAAAAAAAAAAAGACCGAGGTTTTGTGTTTGAAGACGAAGTTCTGAAAGGGGATACATAGCTAAATAACAAAATACAACGATGGCAATCTTTCAATCGTATTACGTAACCTTAACTTGTATTTTTTAGATATTGGTTGCTTATTTTATTAAATGATTTCGAAATGCTTAATTAGTATTTTAGGCTTGTAATTTTAAGAAATGTATGGAGCTCACCATGGTATTAACACATATTGGCAGTAAAAATAAGTCAAAGCAAACGATTACTACAGGCAACTGGAAACTGTGTTTTCGGAAAGATGTTTTCTGTCAAATGTACTAAATTTCATCAATGCAATATAAGATATTGAATATAAATTAGTCAGAATACGATTAATTCTTGCGATATCAACTGGTAAAAAATAAGATTATAAAAGCTGCTAGCAACATTTGCCTTATTCACATTAGTCATAAATATATTTACTATTTAATCTTTAAAATAATATCTCGTAAAATAAGTATTCATAAAAATATCAGAACCTAAATGAATGGTAACAATATAAATTAAACTTTTTATACAATTAATGACCAATTTGGCTTTAAGACGTGACATCTACAAGGTATTTTGTACATACTGTTTGGTAAAACAAGTGAAAGACTATTTCCAAAATTGTGACGTAGCCAATGTAAACACAAGGTAGGGAACAGATTAATTATTGATGAATATAAAACGGAATAAAACTTTGACTGGATTAAACACTATGAAGCTTAATATTCATGTGTTTTATAGCATTAATTTTGTATCAATACACAGCAAGAGACGTAAATGAAAACCTTTCCTTCTAGCTTACACTACAGTAAAGGGAATGCATGGCTTACGAATCTAATATGATAGACTGTTATTTATAAAATGGTAATATTGTACCCAAAACATCAAGGAAATCCACATTTTTATTAGCAGGCGAATTTCTAATAAGGATACAAAACAAAATAACAAAATACTACAATAGGAATCTTCGTATGTAACCTCAACATACTACTTTTTTAATACAGGTTA
Organism: Palaemon carinicauda; assembly: GCF_036898095.1. NCBI lineage: Eukaryota > Metazoa > Arthropoda > Malacostraca > Decapoda > Palaemonidae > Palaemon > Palaemon carinicauda. Next base: position 59,967,428 of record NC_090762.1, on the reverse strand, counting down.
TCTATTCTATCTGATGATTTCACGATGTTTATTCAATAGTTTAGGCTTGTAATTTCAAGAAGGTTGTATGGACACCTCTTGTCAATAAAAAGAACTTTAAAATCAAACAATTTGTAAAGGGAAAAAGTTTTCGGCAAAGATATTTTGTGTCAGATATTTTCAATGAAATATAAGACGAAAATAATAGATATTAGATTTTATCTTATTGTTATGATATACTGAATTGTAGCGATATCAATTGGTAAAAGTTTCAAAGCTAAAAACTGCTAGCAACTTTTACTGCCTACAAATTAGTTATATATATATATATATATATATATATATATATATATATATATATATATATATATATATATATATATGTGTGTGTGTGTGTGTGTGTATATATATGAAAATATATGTGTATATATCTATCTATCTATCTATCTATATATATATATATATATATATATATATATATATATATGTGTGTGTGTGTGTGTGTGTGTGTATGTATATATGAAAATATATGTGTATATATCTATCTATCTATCTATCTATCTATCTATATATATATATATATATATATATATATATATATATATATATATATATATATATATCCATTGTTTGAACTTCAAAATTCTTTCCCATAGAAAAAAAAATAAAAAAAATTACTTAAAATATAATTAATATACAAAGGGTTACTGATTCTATAAAATTGTTTTTATATTTGGCAGAAATCCTAAAATGGTTTTGTCTATCTTGTTTGGCAAAACAAGTGGTAGACGACTTCCAAGAATTGTGACGTGATACGAATTTGAAAGACGATATCACTAATGCAAAGTTAAACAAGTAATAGGATTTTCTTGGATTGCATCAAAATAAATTTATGGTTATTATTTATCTTTAAATAGTTAGAATTTTCCTAAAAATTTATGTATTTTTCTATTACTATTTTGAATTTGAAGCCGAATGCATGCAAGGGCAATAAGGCTAAAAATAGACCTCGTGGCTTATTTTATGCAAAAATTAGGAAATTGAAAATGGATGTGACTAAAATATTTCATAATATTAAAAAAATATATCTTCATATCTTACATTTCTCAATCATCTTAGCTATTTGAGAGTTATATTTTCTTCTATATTATGTTTAGGCCTGTTATCTGTCCAAGGACCTTTACCATCGATACATATTGAGAGTAGGAAATTGAATAACAATGGAATAGATAGCTGGCAACTACTTAGTTTATGACGACCATATTACTGAGAATGGCATGCAATCATTGCATGTAATGCAGTCGAATTTGAATAAAATAAAGCCAGCCGGTTACTCAAGAAATACATTTACGTTTTATTTATTGACATAACCATCGGAAATTACTCAAACCTTTTGTAGTATAACATTGAATAGCTTTTTTTTGTTCCCTGCCGGGAGATACGGCTATAATTATACAGTAATGTGATGTGTATACATAGATATGTATAAATATTTTCTCCATCATTTGAGTGTCCCACTTACTGTGTGTATATATACATACATACATACATACATACATACATACACACACACACACACACACACATATATATATATATATATATATATATATATATATATATATATATATATATATATATATATATATATATACACACACACATTTAATGAATAGACAATGTCTTAGTGACGTCCAAAAATCAAAGATAGTTTCTCTTCGGACAGAATGTCCAGCAGATAGTTTTCGGGATATCACCAGAACTACAATTTTTCTCCATTTATTGTTTGGAGGAAAGATTCGTTTTCCTCCAAGTCACATGCGAAGTTCAATACTTAAAACAACGGTTAATGCTGCTTTTAAAACTTTGAATTTCACACTTAACAACTTTGTAAAATTTGATTAAGATTATAAGTAGTCTATATTTGATACAAGAAGGTATTTTGACATAGAATGAACTTGAAATATAATGAAAACGGTAAAAGACAAAATTAAGAGAAACTGACCACAGTTTTCCCACAAGAGGAGACCTTTACAATTACGTCCCTTGACATCCACAAGTTAACTGAACTTGTTTAGATTGTTGTTGTTGTAGTATTATAGCCAATACTTGTTGTTGGCACGCTTGTTTAGATATTATCAGTGTCTTTAAAGTGCGGTGTTGTGGAAAATAAACTCGTTTTCAGTTACATATAACACATATAAAGAAAACGTTCCCTTTGGGGTTTGATCGATTACTTAACAAGTTTTGGGTGACATTTCAAAAGATAAATTTACCGTGAATATTGGCGGCGTTAGAATTATAATTTTTAGTTGATTATAAGTTGGAGAGTCAAATGAATGATAAAAAATAAAAATTTTACACTCGTTCATAAAAGATTAATCTAAATCTAGAATGAAATTTTAATTTGAACAAGATGAAAATCTTAAAATCTATTAGGAACAGCCATTCATACGCATCTATCATCTATTTGCAAGGAATAAACAGAAAATATACACGTATGTATATTTTCAAGTATAAAACAAAATTTTTCTTGATTATTCATATGTGTGATCATAAACCTTTAGTGTCTCCCAACATTTGTTTTCCTCATTAACCCAAACCTTCAATGAAATCCTAGTTCGTATTTCCGGCAATATACATTGTGAAACTACAGGCGACTTTAACTAAATCGTACGATTTAAAAAAAAAAAAAAGTCACTTATAAATGGTGGAGGCAAGGGACAGTAGACCTCCGCCACGTTAGCTTATTTCTCGACCTTGACCTCTGACCTAGGTCTTTCAGAATTGAATGACTTCCACGACTCGGCATAAAAATTAATCCCTCAAACTTTCACTACTCTATGGGCAAAATTGTGGCCATAAAGTTGTACACAGACAAACAAACGGGGCCGAAAACATAACTTACTCCCAACTTCGTTGACGGAGGTATTAATAATATGATCAGCGACCAATGCACCTGTCACTCAAGCTAGAACAAGGCAATGGTTCCTGATGACTCAGGCTCTCAAGGATGGTGAGGTTGCAGCCTCTACTAGAAGCTATCGAGCTCGAGCAGTTCTCAAACTCCTGTCTAGCAGATTGCTTATAGATATTTACCAATAGGCTACCACAAGTCTATTATTTTCATCTCTGGCTTTATATGGTAATATTTTACTCACTTCGATTTCTCTTCTTACCTCTTTTACACTTAATTCCAAGCGTCTTGTTGTTATTCTTTTACGTTGCAGAACAATAAATCTATTCTATAAAACATTTTTATCTCCGAATCTTCGCATACTTGTAAATATTCTGTTTTACAAATATGATTTTTTATTGAAACTATGTAGAACACTTGTACCTTTAAAGGATATTCTTAAAACACCTGTGTAAATTTCAAATTTTTATTACAAATGATCCTAAAAAAAAACATTTTTATTCAAATCTATTTGTACTTTTTTAAATATAACTGGTTATGCCATACATCTGAAAAGTAACAATTAAATAACTTGTTTTTACTTATTCTTAAATAATTTCACAGCCATTAAACCTGTCCTCTTTTATTCAGCTTTTTATCAAATCTGTATCTTGCCACTTTAACCTGACAATATACCTAAAGTCAGGTTAATCTACTAGTCTCATTCAATCTTCAAACTCGTCGCGAGGTTTTCTATTTCATGCGAAACCTATTTAAATGGATAATCCATTTATCAAAGAAGTGGCAAATGCTACCATAAAACGTTATGCCACTCTAAAAAGTCACATCAAATGAAAACATTTTATGTCTCTCTATTGCTAATATTGTTTTCGGGAGAGTAACTGTTAAAGTTTCCATGTCACTGGAGAGAGTGCTCTTCTGAAAATTATCTCAATCTTCAGAAACATGTCCTCTGTAGGGTATAATGCCAATCTTAGGTGTGTGTGTGTGTGTGTGTGTGTGTGTGTGTGTCATGCCTTGTCTTCTTGAACCCCATAGATTTAGATAAGTTTTTAATCAATTTCTGTTTAACGTCAGTGAGTCTGAATGTCCAACAAAATTTTAAGTCAAGTCAAGCTCGTCGGCCCATAGGCATGCCAAGTGCCTCATATAAAAAGCTGTGAAGCAAAACCGAAAAGTTGAATTGTAAAAACAATTTTTTTTTCTTCTGAAATAAGTACACATCTATAAAATATGGACCTGAATACCCAAACAAATCAGTAAGATCGTCTGACTTGTTATTAAAGACAGTCTGCATCATCAAAAACAAAACAAAACACATAGGTAGCTTAATATTCGAAAATAGTATAATAGCATGGATGAATCACATATTACATGATGAATTTTATGAAAACACAATGTTGAATACAATGAAAATGATTAACAATCAAATTATATTTCATAAGCATAAATATCTTATAATCGAATAATTTCAAAAAAAAAAAAAAAAAAAAAAATGCAGCTGTCAGAATATAAGTGATCCAAATTAATCATGATGTCGAGTCAGAATACGATACTAGAATTCGTAGAGTAGTCGGTGTTAACTTTTTCTATTATGCATTCTAAAGTTTGTTAAGACTGGAGTTAAATTTTTGTTGTAGATAATAATAAAAGTTAGATGCAATTAAATCCAAAGCTATGGACAAACATTCACATACAGCAAAGGATAAGTTTCAGTTAAGCTTTTTTTTTTTCCTTTACATTTATGTCACACTCGCCTGAAACCTAAATTTCTTGTACGAACTATGTATTACAAATCAACTGTAAATTTTAAAAAACTCAAGAAATTTCTCATCACCCAATCAGGTTACAAAATTTCTTTCTCTTAACAGTTTGTCTTTACTAATATATCTTAGCCTATTCTTAGTATATCTCTGTGGGCTTTTATTTCACTTCTACAGTTTTCAAGATATCTTCAAGTTTAGGGCTGCTCGACTGAGTAATAACCTATGCTAGCACAAACATTCCTTGTTAGTTTATAAATGTCTATAATACTAGTCTAAATCCATCATTAGAGGCAACTCTCAAGTCCATTTCTCCCATCTTTATTGAACATTCTTTATATACTTATTCTTCTACTAGAAAGAGATCTTATAAAACACTATGGTCATGGATCATCCAACTTTCCTGCATGACATCAATAAATAACAAATTCTGTGTTTTTAGTCTAATTGTATAATTATAGTCAAACCATTCTGTCGTGGCCGCTGAGACGAGCTCATTTCCAAAAGGTATCGCGTTCGAGTGTAAACACTTGGTTCATTTTTCCTTAAAAGAATCACTCTTTATAGACAAGTCGAAAACCTTTGAAAACAACGATAAAGCCAGATTAAGAGATTAGGCACCCCATTTTCCTCACCCTTTCTTTACAACTGTACTAAATCGTCTAAATAAAATAAGCTTTACAATACTTCCTTGGTTATTGTTTTTTCTGCAGGTATATATATATATATATATATATATATATATATACACACATACATACATTAAAAACGGACATCAAAGCATAAACAATGCTTATAATGACCCTGGATGGGGTTTCTTTTATGGAGATATTTTAAATCATTTTATTGTGCTGCCTTTGTCAGATACTTATCTTTCATAACCGATGTCTCCAAACTTATGGTGGTCGGGTCACATCTGCCAATCAATGGTCATCCAGCTTATAAGATTAGGATTTCTTAAAGGAAGAGTCAATTTAATCTTTGTTGTATCTCTCTCTCTCTCTCTCTCTCTCTCTCTCTCTCTCTCTCTCTCTCTCTCTCTCTCTCTCTCTCTCTCTCTCTCTCTCAGGAACATTTGTGGCTTCAGAAGTACGGATATATGCTTTGGTGACACCAGTAAAAGGGCCGCGGTTCATCTTCTCTTTTGTGAAATACTTGTACACACAGTGTACTATTTCCCTGGCATTGGGACGGAGAACACGGTTTGGAGATGTTTCCATGGTTTATATTTGCTAGATAATGCAGTCACTATCTCAAACACTACGTTTTACACCCCAAGATCAACCATTCAAAGGATTAAATATGGCTCGCTGATATTTGCTACATAAATTTACCCTTGAGACCTCCAAGGACAGATCAATCGGATTTCAAACTTACCTTCTGTCCGAGTCCTATTAAGACGGTAGGATAAAAATGGCAAATATCCTGGGATTATGATTTTGGGAGACTTGTACTTGGTTGTAATTATCCTTATAGAAATGAATACCTTACACTGTTAAAAATATGCCGACAAACCGGTAAAAATCCAGTAATAAATGTTGCCAAGCATTTGCCGTCTTATAAACGGAAATATTGACGTTAAATGGTGATATTATGATCATCAACCCGTAATAAGATAAAAGGGTAGGGTAAAAATTACACTCTCCAATATTTTACTGAATTACGGCTAAGAACAGTATATTTTAACGGATAATGTCCGATTAAAATTACGCTTATTTAACAGTGTACCTAATGAAATATATACTGTATGCTCGACGAGAATAACAGAGAGAGAGAGAGAGAGAGAGAGAGGAGAGAGAGAGAGAGAGAGAGAGAGAGAGAGAGAGAGAGAGAGAGAGAGAGAGAGAGCAGATTTAATCTTGTCTTAATCCAGTGAGATTAGTGAAAACGGTGGGATGCACCCTGGGGAATGTCATCTGTCATTAACGGCTAGCATTAGTCTCACTCAGTTTGTATGGCTCGTCTCTAACCACAGTGTTCATTTTCCTTAAAGTGGTCGAAATATTTTGACATGGGTACGCTGTAGAGGGGAACAGAAATCGACTCGGCGGCCACGACAGAATGGTTTTACTATAGTAGTTCATTCATAATCACTGAAACAGGTTACTGATAAACTACGTAAAAAATAACTTAGGTTTATACTAATATCGAACGATGATTCCTTGACAATATTGAACATAAATGCTAATTATTTTTCTCGACGAAATGACAGTTGTGCAGAAAACCACAGAGGAAAGTAGTTGTGCTGCGTTTGAAGAAAATGCTAACCAAAGAATAAAAACAAATACTCCTATTCAATAATTTTTCAATGTTATAACAAAAACATTAATTTGTCTTCAAATATAGGTCTCCAAAATATATACACACAATATGCATAAATCAATAAATGCATTAATGTATGAAATGTGAAGATCTTTCGAGGCAATTCGGCAAATATTTCTTTAGGGGAGACCTGTTCCATGGTCAATTACTGGCCAAATAAAAGTAACTGAATAAATGAATATTTAAACTGTGAATCTTGTCAAAGATGATCAAACTCTTTTTTTAACCAACTAATTTCTCACAATCTTCCTATCATTCTTTGATAGTGTGTTATTTATGTAAGTTCAATGTCTATTAAGAAAAAATTAACCATAACTATAATGATTATTATGTCCTTTAAACATACATAAAGGCGTCTGAATTCAGTTCCAGTTTCGTTAGAATAGAAGCTCACCAGAACGTCAGCCGGGCAAGGGGGGAGAGGGGTGCGTGTTGTGCCCAACCACCGCGGTGAACTCCCCAGCAAACAGCTAGCTTAAACTCACGGTTTCGGGGTGGGGATATATCTCCTGTATTAGCCAGGAGGCCTGTATATGTGTGTGTATATTTATACTTTTACATACATACATACATACATACATACATACATACACACACACACGCATATATATATATATATATATATATATATATATATATATATATATATATATATATATATGCACTTAAGATTCAATTTTCATTTTGACAAAATTGTTCCTAGTTATTCCATGATCTTGATGTTTGAAACTGAATATGTGACGATCTTCATTCCTGCCATGAGAGTTGGTACATTTCATCGTGTAAATGTCTGGAAAAAGAAAAAAAAATGTTGTCAGACCTATAAATCAACTTTTTTAATTAAATCATCTTAAGTCGATAACATTACATAAATTCTCTCCAAGGATACTGCAGTGCAATCTGAATAACAAACAGAACTCTCCTTGTTCTGACCCATAAACATTTATTGAAGTTTTTGGTTATGTTAAAGGCCGAGTATCGACATGATTTATGATCTTTCCAAAATAGATAAATGTCAACGGAAGACCAATTTGATTTTGAACATATCCCATGCATTAAAACTAGTTTTTATCAACATTTTGTATTTCACACACCAAGTTGGAAACCTCTTTCGACTTTGCCCATACTGATTTTATCCCTTTTTTTATCTCTAACCTATCATCCTCCTTAAAACACCATGAGACTCAAAATATTTAGAAGTGTGTATTTCAGGTTTATCTCTTTTCTTCCCACTACAGTACTGACAGTCTATTTAGCCTCTCCATAATGGTCCATATACACTTTATTGTCCAACATTCATCCTTAATACTTCCACCCCTCCTATACCCAACACATCTAGTTTTGTACTAGTTTTAGCGGCGCCCTCTAAACTGCAGTACCTACAGCACTAATTGCAAACAAAATAGTCTACATACGAAGATCTACAGTAGTTAAGTAATATGAAATACTATATGCGTTCTTCACTTCTAGTTTATGTTGCAATACCCTTTAAATTTTTTCTAAACAAATTCCATTTGGAAAATGATGATGATCTATACTTTGAAGAAATGATACATGAATATTACGTATATGCCTACTATCAAAAGAAGCTATGATGCGTTGAGGAAAAAATTACGTTATGAATGGATGGTGGTGTACTTCAACCAATGAGTGAAAAAAAAAAAAAAAAAAAAAAAAAACTGTTTATAACGAACTCAAAGGCATGGTAATTTTATGTGGACATGGCAGCCAAATCTGAAAGGTGAGAAACAAATCCTTGTATCGTTTCCAAAAATGTTTAAAGATAAATTAAGATTAAATATGCATTAAATGCTCAATTGTAAAATGGACAGATTTTAGGTTCCAAAGCTTCGAGGGATATAAAACTTAATATCATTTTGTACTTATCTACATGATTAAGATTGTCCTCCTGGCATAGATGTTTTGGTTAACAGCTAAATACATCTGTTAAATATAATTAACGTTTCCATTTCTTTACTATGTGATTATTTTCTTCTTTACATATAAAGGGTTCATGCACATTTTCTTAAATATAAGAATACAAAGTTAGACAGCTGTAAGTCACAGTTTCAATTAGAAAATTTGGTACCTAAAAGTCTTATTGTATGACCTGATAAAGAAGTGTACTGGCACTAAGCAAGGCTGTTTATCCTCGATGGAGGGTGCTGCCTACATAAGACATTTTTAGTGGCACCGTGCGGAGTAATCAGTTCTTATTACATCATCACGTTCTGTGTTTAGGCTACACATTCCTCCGAAGTTTCTCAATAGAACTCTCAACCTCGTTAACAGTTTTTACCTTCCAGTGAGGAAAAAATATACATGTCTACTCATACGAGAAATTATAAATGGCACTGTGACTTAGTTTAACAACATATTCAACATATCAAAATGATGAAGTAATTTCTCTTTTCTCTGAAG
>NC_090762.1:59943026-59953026 GCF_036898095.1 Palaemon carinicauda | reverse complement strand
TATATACATCTATATATATATATATATATATATATACATGAATATACGTATTTAGGACAAACAGTAAGTGTCTCCTCAGGACACGAGTCCTGAAAATAAAAGGATAAGGATGGAATGAGGAACTTTTGGTATACAAAATAAGATTATGAAAATCAAAATGCCACCTTCTCTAAAAAGAAAATTATATAATCAGATGATCCCACCAGTATGAACTATTGCATCAGAAACTTGGAGCCTTACTAACGCCTTAGAACATAAAATATTTACAACACAAAGAGATATGAAAGAAATAATGATGGGAATAACATCTAGAGACAGAAAAAGAACAACATGGATACGAAAGCAAAATAAAGTGGAGGATATTCTTACATGTAAGAAAAAAAAATGGACATGGGCAGGACATATAATGAGGACAGATAATAGATGGACATTAAGAATAACAGAATGGGTCCCCAGAGATTGTAAAAGAACCAGGAAAAGGATGAAAAAAAAAACGATGGATTGATGAACTAAGAAAGTTTGCGGGTGTGGACTGGCACAGAGAGACCATAAATAGACGCAAATGAAAGAACATGTCTGAGGTCTTTCTTCTATGATGTACTAGTAAGGGAAACGATCATGATAATACGAGTGTTTGTGTGTGTGTGTGATATATATATATATATATATATATCTGTGCGTGTGTGGGTCGATGTGGTTCAATTACTTTTGTCAGAAATTTTGTTTGAAGTTGTAGATGGCCAGGGCACCAGCCAACCGTTGAGATAGTAACGCTAGCGAGTTATTGGTCCTTTGAATGACCAGACAGTACTACATTGGAACCCTCTCCCTGGTTACGGCTCATTTCTCCTTTGCCCACATATACACCAAATAGTCGGCCCTATTCTTTCTACATTCTCCTGTCCTCGCACACTTCGCTCAAGGGGTTAACTACTGCACTGTAATTGTTCAATGGCTACTTTTCTCTTGGTAAGGTTAGAAGATACTCATTAGCTATGGCAAGTATCTCTTCTAGGAGAAGGACACTCTAAAATTATCCCATTGCTTTCTAGTCTTGGGTATTGCCATAGCCTCTGTACCATGGTTGACCAATGTCTTGCTTGAAGATACGTTTGGGCACACTATTCTCTCTTATTTCTTTCCTCCTGATTTTTTTATTTTTTAAGCTTGTATGCGGAAGATTTATTTCAATATTGTTACTGTTTTTAAAATATTGTCACAAGTTAGGGGGATTAAAGTAAAAATACTGAAGTTTAGCAAAAATTCAAGATGGCCGTTGACTGCGTTACATCCTTCGCAGGAAGTAGGGTGGCGGTTACCGACCTGTGACCTCATCTCCAAGCTCCTGGGTAGTTGGAAAAGCAGTTTGAACCAATTTCTTGTTACCGTTAGCAATCTGCTGACTCAAGCACACGTGCATTGGATCTGTTTCCACGTCAACAGGTATACCGGGGAGAGGGGACGTAAAGGAGGCGAAAACCGGCTGGGTACCGTTGCATCACCTGCCACCGCTACCCAGAGGCAAGACAAGCCCTCATGTCCCCCAACCCTCTCGCAATGTGCGTGCAATAAGAACAGCTGGGAAGCCAAGAGTAGGCAGTTCAGGTCAAGATCAAACTGTAAGTGGGAAACAGAGAGTAGGTCCAAACGCCATGGTAGGCTTATCTCAGCCATAGCTGGCGTTGACACACAACAAGACGACCCATATCTGCCCCTTTTTCATATAGCCGTTTCTCCCCTGTGTCTGTTCTCTCCGAGTGTGTCTATAAATTGCAAGTGATTTATTGTTATCTATAACTTATGAGCATTTTACAGTACACTGTTCCAGTAACCCATAAATCCTTTGTCACCAGGTTTGTGGCAATTAAATAATAAATGATGAGAGGCGGGGAAAAGGACGACTTTTACATCGCAAAGAGGATTTATTGTCTAAGTTAATTTTGACAACATAAGCAGGAATCTTCTTCAAAGTGGATGAATGAACCTCTTTAATTACATCATCAATAGAACTTTAAATATCTTCTCTGATGAAGTTCATGGTTCCACTGTTGAAAAGGGATTGACGCAGAGTTTTCTGAAGTGTTTTCGCTTGTGCAATGCAGCTTAAAACGCGAGGCTTAAAAAGCGCCTTTAGGCTATCTAAACTTGCAAACTCTAGAGCGCCATCAGTACTCACAACATTTAGTAATCTAGTTGCTCCAACATTCTCACTGCACTGAAGTATCTTCAGCACTTCCATCCAGGATATCCATGTCTTGTCACTTCTAGATAAGTTACTTGCTCATGTTATCAAACTTGAAATGAATAGAAATCTTAGTGAAGCCTTGAAATCGAAGACAGCATCTCTCCGGACAAATTGAGCTGTATCTATGAATTTCCATTTAATGCTTGGTGACGAAGCTATCTTCGGTTTTCAGACATCACTAAGATATCTTCTATTAACTTTAAACGTCAAGTAACACACACAGACAGACACACACACACACACACATATATATATATATATATATACACATAAACCATATGCATGTTAGAATTTGGGGAAACCCTAAATATGCAATATTCATCTCAAATATAGGGAACGTTCAGCGAAGCTTGAGAAATTTGTCAACATTGCAGCAAGAGATGAAATATGCTTGGAAAAGTGTTTTTATTCGTTCTAAAGTATTTTCCACTATAAGTCTCTGACGTGAAATGTTGGCTGTGGAATGCCCTCAATTACAAACCTTTGAAATTCAATTTATTTATTGTGAATTACTACTCATGCATATAAACTTGAAAGACTAACTTAAATTATTCATCGTTATTCTGTTATTGTTTGTGGCGAAAAATCGGTTTTTTTGGAGAATAATCGGGGTATTGCCGAAAAATCAGGGGTTTAGGCGAAAAATAAGGGGTTTGGCGAAAAATCGGGGGTATTGGTGAAAAATCGGGGTATTGGCGAATAATGAGACTGGTATTGAAATTCTAAGAGAAAATGAGAGATTTGTCGCCTCTGCTAATGCGAAGGTATATGCACTCACCCGTCGTCGTTTATTTACTTGTTTGTTTGTTTGCGAGCAACTTTACACAAAAACTACTGTACCGATTTCGACCAAACTTAGTAGTCCTGTCGAGTATGACGCAAGGACGAATCTGTAACATTTTGGATGAAGTACATCAAAGTACAAGTACGCAGTAGTACTTTGAAAATAATCGTAATGCTAAGTAAATTGCAAATATTTTGTCAGTTTACATTTTGTTTGTGAACATTACGCAAAAACTACAGAACTAATTTCAACGAAACTTGGTATACATGTGGGGTATGACCCAAGGAAAATATCGATTAAATTTTAGAGAAAATACATTGAAGGACAAGTACGCAGTGGGGTTTAAAGCAAAATGAGACTGCTTGGCATGGCGAAGGTATGCTCTCTACTGAGTGCCCCTCTGGTTGTTTATTAAGAGGGAAGAAATTGATTAGCTAACGAGTTGCATCACTCAAAAAAGTTTATCAGCTAAACACAGTAGTAGGCAATAAACAGTCATATAAGTATATCCATGCATATATGCATACATATGTATCTATGTATATATGATATTATAATATCTGAATGCAGGTTATGCAGCCTAATGTTTTGCGTTATAACATTTGTGTATTAAAAATAAAAGGCTTGAAATATATGTGAAAACTATTTTCAAGGCAATATAAAATATGAAAACATCCTCACTTTCGATCAATCTCCTCATCCATTTTCCCCAAATATGTACACGAAAAGATGAAATTACGGCGGCCATTTTTCCCCCCATTGTTCCAGGCCTGGCCTTGCATTTCCCCCCCTTCAGTTAATAGGAGGCAAAACCAGCAGCAGCAGCAGAAGCAGCAACTGCCATCTACGTTCTCTCGTCTCTCTTCTTCTTCCTCCTCCTTCCACTCACCCTTACTTTTAGCCTTGTTATACACCTGTAAACGCAATTTACCCGCGCCCGAAAGACTTGAAGAGAAACAGCTCTCCCAGAGCCTCTGGGAAAGAGAAGAAAGGACCCAACGCAGATGAGGACGTAAGGGCCCATCGTCCGTTGTAAAATCATGACATTCTCGCCCTTGGCAAATGGTCCGACTTAACACTGTCTTAGACGACTTGACTACTTCAATTGTGGAGACGCGTAAGGTTGTTACCAAATTAGATTTTGGAACTGAGTTTGGCGATGAAGGGCGGGAAATACTGAGCTGGTTTTGGGGTTATTATCAGGCACGGATTTCGGTGGTACTCGTTTCTTGGAAGAGAGAGAAAAAATGAAACAACTAACAGAGAGAGAGAGAGAGAGAGAGAGAGAGAGAGAGAGAGAGGTCTGTTTTAAAGAATATTTACAAAACAAAATTACATAAATACCGAGATAAAATTTTGTGTAAGGTCCATGTGTTATTATTATTATTATTATTATTATTATTATTATTATTATTATTAAAAGTTAAGCTACAACCCTAGTTGGAAAAGCAGGAAGCAGGAATCTCGAATAGCCCAGGGAGGAAAGGAAAGAAGGAAATAAAAAAACTACAAGAGAAGTAACGAATAATAAAAATAAAAAGATATTTCAAGAACAGAAACAGTATTAGATTACATTTTTCATGTATAATCTATAAACAGTTGAAAAAAAAGAGGAAGTGAAAGAAGAAAAGAAAAGTGTGCCCAGTGTACCCTCAAGCAAAAGAACTCTACCCAAAGACGGTGGAAGACCATGGCACATACTATGTCATTGCCCAAGACTAGAGACCAATGGTTTGATTTTGGAGTGTCCTTCTCCTAGAAGAGCTGCTTACCATAGCTAAAGAGTCTCTACTACCCTTACCAAGAGGAAAGTAGCCACTGAACAATATAGTGCAGTAGTTAACCCCTTGAGCGAAGAAGAATTCTTTGGTAATCTCAGTGTTGTCAGGTGTATATGGACAGAGGAGAATATATAAAGAATAAGCAAGACTATTCGGTGTACGTGTAGGCAAAGGAAAAATGATCCGTAACCAGAGATGGGGGATTCAATATAGTACTGTTTAGCCAGCCAAAGGACCCAATAACTCTCCAGTGGTAGTGCCTCAACGGCTTACTGGTGCCCTAGCCAACCTAATACCTTCAAATATCATTGCACGAAAGACCTTGTTGGAACCAAATCCACAGCTCTTGCATATACGCAAACATGCATTATATATATATATATATATATGTGTGTGTGTGTGTGTATATATACATATATATATGTACATATATATATATATTATATATATATATATATATATATAAATATATATATATATATATATAGATATATATATAAATATATATACTGTATATATCGAAAGGATAATTTTCTACGTTAAATATATTATTTTATATTTAACAATGAACTCTTCAGTTTCTCAACTTCATTGCACTACTCTGAATTTGATTATTACTACAAACCTGTTAATGCAAAGGAAGGAAATTTGAGATATGTTTACCTTCCGTAGAAGGACTTGAGCCGTGGGTATGCTCTTTACTAACCTTTCACGTACTGGTTTGAGCCTTGCTTCGAATAATCTTTTTACTTACCTTGCTCGGATTAACAGCTTAGTGGTGATGAGTGCATCGAAAAATTATAAGACGAGAATGAAGCAAAGAGGTAGTTGAGTGTATATAATTAGATATACAGAAAAAAAAAACCACACACTACACATATACACATAACAAACCTTAACCAAAACGAGATTGCAGAATAAATTATGAGCGGTATTGCCTTCTATTCAAAAATTCATCTCGGAAGGACAGAAGACGGCGAAACCACTTAAGATTTCCTTGATATTTTAATTTTTCTTTGTGGTTAATTGTATCTTAGCATTACGTGTCCTTGTGAGTTTTACAAATACATACACACACACATATATATATATATATATATATACATATATATATATATAGCATATATATATGTAGTATATATGTAGTATATATATATATATATATATATTGTGTGTGTGTGTGTGTGGCTAGTGCACGCGACCCGTCAAAATGACAGCTAAATATCTAGATAGATATGAAAACAGATTTAATTCTTTCCACCCCATTCCCTTACCTAATTACAATCCCTTTCCCCAGTCTATGACTACTTCCTCTCCCACTTACCCGAGGGACGGAAGGAGATCGCTTATATATATATATATATATATACATACATATATATATATATATATATAGTTTGTCCATATTTTATATTTATATATATATATATTGTGTATATATATGTATATATATCATATATATACGTATATATATCAATATAAATATATATATATATATACATATATATATAAATATATATATATATATATATATATATAGGTGTGTGTCTGAATGTTTATGTATGTGATGTGTGCATGCTTGTATATTTTATATACACTCATATCTATGTATATATATACATATATATATATATATACATATATATATATATGTATATATATATATATATGTGTATATATATGTATATATAAACACACATATATATGTGTATATATATATGTATATATAAACACACATATATATATATGTATATATATATATATATATATACACAGTATACTGTATATATATATATGTATATATATATATATATATATATACACACACAAATTTCAATCTGGTCATACTCTCTGTAAACAACGAAAAATAGATCTAACCCGGTCGTTGAAATTAGGAATACATCTTTACTTTCTCCTTACATTTCCCATCGAAAAAAATATTATTATTATTATTATTATTATGATTATTATTATTATTATTATTATGATTATTATCATTATTATTATTAATATTATTATTACTATTATTATTATCATTATTATTATTACTATTATTATTATTATTATTATTATTATTATTATTTTTATTATTGTAAAGTAATTTAATCAGATAAAATAACGAAATTTTAGTAATCAGAAAAGTGGGACCGTTAAATTTGTAGGTAAGGAACAGAAAACCAAAAAATAGAAAGCAAAGGAAGGAAGGAAATGAAAAAAGAAAATAATAAAAAGAAGAAACTACTTAGAATCCTGAGAGCTGAGAAAGGCACGTACCCTGAATTTATCCTGTACACTGCCAATATTCCTTTTAAATAATTTCTCTGTTCATGCTAGGGCAAAAGTTTCCATCTATTACTCATCTTATTCAGCAGATATTACAGCAAAAATTAGCAGCAGCAGCAGTAAGTTGATTAGCTATTTTACTAACGGAGATTATATGCTAAAAATGCAATCGAAATTTGCTTAGAAAATTCTCTCTTAAACAGTCGTTCCTCTGCATATTGCGTCTTTAAACAGTTATCCTTCTATTCTTCTGTACCTTTTCTATTTATTCTTATAAATAAACCCATTACTGAATGACTGTATTAATATTTAATGCTAAATTAGGCTAACATTCCATCTCTATCCAACATATAAGAAAAATCGAGAGAGAAAAGGCACATGAAAATTATTGCTACACAAACTTCCAAATGTTGACAAAAAAATATTATAAAAGTAAACCAAAGGTGGGTGGGGAGAAGGAAAGAAAATATTCTGAGCTGAAAAAAACATTCTTAGTAAATACAAAGAAAGTTAAACAGCCATTAAACTAAGACAAGTAGTTTAAAGAATCTAAGGAAATCTGAAAAAAGTTATGAGGGGAAAATTGAGTAAGCTAAGGCAAATGGATATGATATAATTTGGAGTCATAAGCCATCTCAATAAAAAAAGAAAGGACTAAGATAATCTAAGATAAGCAGATGTGAAAGAATCATTATGCCTGAGAAGGTCCCATTAATAAGATAATTGAGATAATCTCTAATTCAGAAAGATAGGAAGGAATCTACAGATGTTTGGAAAAGTCATAACTAGAGAGAATAGTATGAGAATACAGATAATAAAAAATAGCAGATAAAGAATCCGAGAGTTACTAAAGAAATCATATTGATAATAAAGAGATAAAATTATCCGTGATAAGCAGAGGCGAGAAAATGAATTGCAACAGGGAGGGGGGGAGGTTTGAAGGAAGTCTGGAGACAGCATCGTCACCCCCCGTTATCCCCCATCCCTGCATCCCCCACCACCGGTAACCCTCCCCTCATTCCATATTTGGCATGTCAGCGATAAACGTCTTCCATCTGATAGAAATTAGATATGCGAAAGTTTAACCCGTCGAGTTTTCCAAGTTTAGCGGAAAACTTCTGCAGGAGGAGAAGATGGAGGCTGAAAACAGACTCCCCCGGAGAGAGAGAGAGAGAGAGAGAGAGAGAGAGAGAGAGAGAATGACGACGAAGACAGGATAGGTTATATTCCTTAACCCCTACCACTAATACCCAGCCTACACATGGCACTCCCCTCCCCCCTTTCTCTGGCTGGCACTTCCTCTAAAAGGCTTCAAAATATTTGTGCACATGATTAAAATGTTTTCCGGTGGCCCAGGAAGAGAGAGAGAGAGAGAGAGAGAGAGAGAGAGAGAGAGAGAGAGAGAGAGGGTCCTACTGTCATTCCATTTTAAGGCTACACATTTGTGTGTTTGTTCTAAAAGAATTAAAGTGTCAGGGTTAATGATTTTGATTTATGCTTGGAGCTACTACATGACATCTTTATCAAGGCGCATCCAATAATAGTTTCCATCAATATTTTAACCTTTTCCCGTAAGTTTTCGCGCATAATTATTACTATTTTGTAGTATTTTCATGCAGTGTTACCAAGATAGCCAAATAGTCCAAGTACAGCTCATGAATATGATGATGATTATGATGAAGACTGTGATGATTACGATAAGATATTGTGATGATGATTGTAAATAGTTTAGGGTCAGAGTTCAAGCACTATGACCCTGAGGGTCATTCATTATAATCAAAATGCAGAGAAATGAGAACAGGAAATAATGAAGAGATGCTGCTTTATTGCCTGCAAAATTATGCTCATATTCATCACATGATTTATAGACGGTTCTTGTGAAAGAAAATGATTCAACATATATATTCCAACAGCATATATTCAACACAAACAGATGAGTACGATTAAAATTGATTATTTCAATTCCATAAACTGTAATCGCAAAAGCTATGGTCATCAATAGCTCAAAGAATAGATATGATGATTACAGTAATTATCGTCATCATCATCTCCTTCTACGTCTATTGACACAAAAGGGCCTCGATTAGATTTCGCCAATCGTCTCTATCTTGAGCTTTCAATTCACCACTTCTCCATTCATCATCATCTGCTTCACGTTTCATATTCCTCAGTCATGTGGGTCTGGGTCTTCCAACTCGTCTCGTACCTGGTGGAGCCCAGTTAAATGTTTGTTGAACTAATCTCTCTTGAGGAGTGGGAAAAACATGCCCAAATCATCTCCATCTACCTCTCACCACGATCTCATCCACATATGGCACTCGAGTAACCTTTTTTATAGTTTCATTTCATTTAATTATATTTTACATCAACTTGGAATTTAACCGACTAAGTATATTATATCTGTATGTGATAGTTGTGGCCAAGAGTAAATGTTTAAAATCTTAATATAATTTATCACTTATTCGATTATACAGTTATTTCAGTGAAAGTCGCAATTATCAAAATTCTCTCTATCAGAGATCACAAATACAATTCTATAACTTCAGAACAGAAATCAATTAGCGGACATACAATAGACCATTAATAGCTTTTTGGAACACCAAGTTTTAAGTTACTGTTTATTTAAAAACAGAATACAGCTTTTCCACGAAGCTTAAGTATATCAAAAAGAGAAAAATATAATTCCAATGACACTCTTCTTCCTCAAAACTTCGATTTCATGCGACACAACCTGAGTGTTACAGAATCCTGACAAATGCATCGGATTTCTAAGCCTCCTTTAAAAGAGCGTTCGGCAGGATCCACGCCTTATGATCAGGGCGTTTCGAAAATGTTTTGTTTATATCCTTTGGATTTTATTCTTCTTCGTAAATCCCCCTGAATGGAGGCTCTCGCTCTTCGTGTGTC
>NC_090762.1:59915526-59930526 GCF_036898095.1 Palaemon carinicauda | reverse complement strand
CTACCCTATACCTCCGTCTATCCCTCCCCATGGAGCCTCTACTACCCTCT
This sequence comes from Palaemon carinicauda, assembly GCF_036898095.1. Lineage (NCBI taxonomy): Eukaryota > Metazoa > Arthropoda > Malacostraca > Decapoda > Palaemonidae > Palaemon > Palaemon carinicauda. Next base: position 59,930,476 of record NC_090762.1, on the reverse strand, counting down.
TCCGCCATTTCTATCATTATATACATATAAATCCTCTTACTGCTCTTGCTAAATAATCAGCTGATCAACTGTGCGTCTAAGCTGACGACTCCTCTAAAGGGAAACCTGTGCTGACCTTGAGACCAAGACAGGTTAATTACCGTCTTTAGGGTGTCTCTTTTTTTCCCCACTTTACAAACAAAACTTACTTTCCTGGAGGCTGTTGCTTCTACTGCTTCTTTTCTCTTCTCGCTCTTCCACTTCTTCGCCCCCATCTTCTTTTTTCCTCCCCTTCTTAATTTTTCTCCCAATTCCGACGTCGCCGAAACTCAAAATCCATCTCAAAATCCATTTCCATTCCTAGCGTGCGCAACAAAATTTAACCAATAACCCAAAAGTTTCTGCTCCACTCGTTGCAACAAAGGCAAGAATTCAATTTCCATTTGATATTCGTGAGATGGCGCGCGGTGCCGAAGGGCGGAGCGGATGGGGAGGCCCCCAGAAACCTCTCTCTCTCTCTCTCTCTCTCTCTCTCTCTCTCTCTCTCTCTCCACACACACAAGTAGAAGCAGACGAACGCATGGAGCTCTACCACTTTCTTACGAGAAAAGAGGGGGGCCTTTCAAATAGATCTCTCTCTCTCTCTCTCTCTCTCTCTCTCTCTCTCTCTCTCTCTCTCTCTCTCTCTCTCTCTCTCTCAAACACACGCACACACACACGCACACGCAAACCAATATGATGACATATACATGGAAACTGTACTTATGTAAGATCACCAAACGCATTTTGCCACCATCAAGAAATGACAATCGCAGTACCAGTTCTAAAATTATTTATCTATTTAAAGAAAAAAAAATATAAAATATAAATTTCACGGGATCAGCTTAAAATGAGACTTTGGTCTCGAGGGGGTTGAATGATTTATTCTGAGAAATTAACAAGTATTAAAACACTAATCTCAGGGGTTTTCATTAAAACAGTAGGACTGTTGACTCTTGGAAGCCGGCAATCTTCAAAGAACAGGTCTTATCACTTACTCCGGCTCAAACGCAAAGATTATTTTCCCTCTCATTTTCACTTCTTTCTGTTTTATTGGTTTTAATTCTTGATAAATTTTGGTTTCTATAAACCCTGAGTAAACAATAAAGTGGTTTTTTCTATCCTCATAGGAATGAAATGGAGGACATACTTGTAATATTAGCAAGAAATTATAGTTAATTAGGATATTGTTATAAAACAGTTTTCGGAGATTATGTGCCATCCTTTTCGGAATAAACAAATTGCAATTAATTTGATAAACAACCAACCTAAAATGACCTAACTGTAAAACAAAGAAAATTCCAACATAAATAAAGGCAATGAAAAGTGAAATCTTAAAAAATCAGAATAATCAAAGAAAATGTAAAAAAGAATATTATAAAAGAGTAAAAACACGTGAATGTGCAATCGCTGATAAACTAGAAAAAGGTAAAAAGCAGTGAAAAGGTTGAGAAGCAGAGATAGAAGAGTCAAGGGATCACCAATATATTTTCCTCTAAAAGTCAGGGATTCTCACGGATCTAAATATTATATATTCTTTTAAATTCTGTGAAATATTCATGTATTTTTCATTAGCAGGGTGAGATGAAATAAAAGTTTTCTGAATGATGGTATGTATATATATATATATATATATATATATATATATATATATATATATATATATATATATATATATATATATGGAGATGAAAACTTGCCAAACCCCAGACATGAATAAGGACATGTCTGAGGTCTTTGTCCTATAGTGGATTAAAAACGGTTGCATATGTTGTTGATATATATATATATATGTGTATATATATACATATATATATATATATATATATATATATATATATATATATATATATATATATATATATATATGAATATATATATATATATATATATATATATAGAGAGAGAGAGAGAGAGAGAGAGAGAGAGAGAGAGAGAGAGAGAGAGAGAGAGAGAGGGAGAGAGAGAGAGAGAGAGAGATAAATATATGTATGACTGGATCTAAACGGGCCAGGATTCCAACCTATTCTATGCTTCTGAAGAAGAGAGTGGACTTATCCCTTCGGCCATCAAGATATAGATAGGTTGAATTTGGGATTGAAATCAGCGTATATCTACAGTAACTAGCTAATTCGTATATACATACATATTCACATAGACTACATATATATATATATATATATATATATATATATATATATATGTATATATATATATATATATATATATATATATATATATCTATATATATACACAACTATATATATGTATGTGTATATACTGTATATATATCATCATCATCATCATCTCCTCCTACGCCTATTGACGCAAAGGGCCTCGGTTAGATTTCACCAGTTGTCTCTATCTGGAGCTTTTAATTGAATACTTCTCCATTCATCATCTCCTACTTTGTGCTTCATAGTCCTCATCATAGGCTTGGGTCTTCCAACTCTTCTTGTGCCTTGTGGAACCCAAATGAACTTTTCTCTACAGTGGTCTTGTCTTTGGTTCACCATCTGATTTTAAAGGATGATCGGAGCAGTGGAACATCTTGTGTTTCAATAGTATGAGGGCGTGAGTCTAACAACCTAATCCAAAAATACTTACTTATATCCGGATCCACGCATCTTTAAGTAAAAGAAAAATGGTGGAATATTTTCCTTTACCGTAAGTCTTTCTCCCTAACGAGGGGTGATCAGCGCAAGATCTATAAAAATAATTAGACCTTGGCTCTAAGATTGCCTGACTTCCTATTCTAGGCAAGTTTTATTAGGATAATTAATGCACTTCTCTACCCTAGTTATTCGTTCGAACATGGCAAAATGGATTTTTCCACAAAGGCATACAAAGCAGTTTCACTTTGTTGAAGTCGAAATTTGGTCTATCCCTCGAGAGTTATGGTAACTCTCTGTTTATCTATCTATCTATCTATATTTGTAAGCACCATAAGTTTTTTCCCATGCATAGGGTGGCTTCAGAAGGGGCTACCCATCAAGTTTTCTTTAGGAAATTAGGGCGTGGGGATTTGTTTTTAGTATTAGCAATGAAAGATATATATATATATATATATATATATATATATATATATATATATGTGTGTGTGTGTGTGTGTGTGTGTGTGTATATATGTGTATATATATATGTATATATCTGCATACATAATAATAATAATAATAATAATAATAATATTAATAATAAAAATGATATTCATATATGTTACTTTTGCACATTTAAACGAGTTTTTTTTCATATTTAAAATAAGCCATATATTTTAATGCATTAATGTCTGGATTCTCTTACCGACCTCTGGATCAGAGTCTCGAGGCGAAATCACTCAAAGACAATAGCATCTAACCGACCGGGAATCGAACCCTGGTCCAGGATGCTTGGGTTCGATTCCCGGTCGGTCAGATGCTATTGTCTTTGAGTGATTTTGCCTCGAGACTCTGATCCAGAGGTTGGTAAAAGAATCCAGACATTAATGTATTAGAATATAAAGCTTATTTGAAATATCAAAAATACACTTTTAAATTTGCATATATATATATATATATATATATATATATATATATATATATGTGTGTGTGTGTGTGTGTGTGTGTGTCAGTATAAGCCAGTGTCAGGAAAATGAAATATGTCATTCTGACTAAAAGGTTTAAACTTGAAAGTCGTCGGTGGAAACATAAATTTAGTGCCAAGTTCTTTAGAAGTTAATATGTGTTAGGTTAGCATATATAAACCATAAGGGTAATCGTTCAGGAAAGCAAATAATAGTGAAATGTAATTCACAAATTACCTATTTCAAAGTAACTGAGATATCACGATGTTATTATGTCCGTTTTATACATAATAATAAATCATGAGGAGAGTCGTATGTTTGTGAAAATGATTTCAAACATAATATATGCACTTGACATGTTAGAACCAAAGTTAATCACCAGTCTGAAATGACATTCAATCTTGTAAACTATTTTGCTTCTAATTAATGACTTTATCTTGCAATAAATGTGAGCAATATATCATCGACTATTATTATTATTTTCATCATATACAGTATACATATTTACACACACATGTATATAGTATATACTGTATATATATATATATATTCTACCATTATTTCAATAACATTAGTAGCTTGAGGCATGAATTATAATTTCGACGTATGCTATCATTAGTATTTGTCAAATTACATTCTCTGACTTGAATTATTAAATTCATATCTGGTTTTCTGTCGATTTTATCACAAGCCAAAGAATTTCTTTTGTCGCCCAGTTAGACCGAACCTTATCTCGATTCTATTGAGGAATTTTTGGTCCCTTTAGGCTCTGAAGCGTAAGAGCAGTTGTGAGGTCCTAAGGAAAGACTTAATCCTAATCTAATGCCGACCTTCTCTTGGGACAATGGGACAATGTTTGCTCTACAGATGAAAACTCAGATGTGGCGGCTTCCGGAGACCGGACTGGATGGTGCCCTACCCTTCTACCTACCTATGGCCATACCCCAATACCCTACCCAACCCCAATGGCACCAGTTTAAGCCTGGGAGGTACCCCTGACCCCCCTCTATCCCTATCAGGTGGTATCAGACCTGGCTATGATAGTACCCCTGGGCTAATCCTACCCAGCCCTTGTGGTGGCACTTCTCTCCGATATGGACTCTTCTGTTATAACCAAGTGCTTGTTGGTATTTGAACATTTTATAGGTTCGAACTACCACTTTTTTTTCCTTTTATTCGACTGACTATGGGCTTCATGGTGATGGCTATATCAATCTATCTATCTATCTATCTACAGTATCTATACACACACATACATATATATATATATATATATATATATACACGTATATATATACATGTGTATATATATATATATATAGTATATACTCAAATAAGCCATATGTATATATACATATACTGTGTATATATATATATATATATATATATATATATATATATATATATATATATATATATATATATATATATTTGTTACATGCATAGTGTGTCTTGATCCTACTGACTGCATGCACTAATATATGGCCATATACCTATACGAGATTTTCACCACTGATCTCAACAAATTTCACACTGCAATAAATTAAAATAAGAAAATGAAGATCTACTTATATGTTAACAAACAGATTTGGCAATTAGAAAACATTTTCTTTACTTTGAGGCTTCTAGTGTTGTGTGGGGGACAAAACTAGAGGACTTGAAGATCACTATTTAAAAAATACAAAAATAGAATATTTCACACTATCTTATTCAAGTAATCTTTTTTTTTATTTAACAAAATAAAATTAAATCGTTTTGTTATTGCACCTTTATTTACGGTTTAGATATATATCATTCTTAAAAGAAAGACAGGATTAATGATTCGGGAAAATACTGAAGGAGGCAAAGAATTCCATAATCTGGTCGTGAATGGTATTAAATTCGTATGCGTATCACATCTAGACTCCCAGAACACTGTTCCATACCATAAACGCTAACGAATATAGTCAAAGCGGATGTCCTATATGATAAACTTCTCCAATGAAACGAATCATACAATGTATAACGTAATATTTATTTAAAAATTTATTTTTCTATCTAACACAGACTTTCTACGGCCAGTAAACTACAAATATAACACTATAAACACTGGGATGTTCCCATGACAGATCAGCCACATTTAATAATCCTATAAGACAAAGGAAAGGGATTTTAAAAATTCCTTGCAACAAGAAAGAGAACAGGAAATATGTCACTCTTTTCACATGGGGTCAATATTCTCTTCTATAAAAAATTATGTTGCGATGACGAAGAATTCCAAGAAGAAAAGGGAGTATAAGAAGTTAATGTTGGAAATGTAAGCTAAAATATAAGCGAATAAATTATTGAGAATATAAATGTAAAAGAAAGATAAGATGATTTAGAAGCAAGGAGAGGCGCGGAAGAAGTAGAAGAAATTATTTAAAAATAAGGAAGTAGAAAAAATTATCTTAAAATGAAGTAGAAGTAATTATTTCAAAATGAAGAAGTAGAAGAAATTATTTCAAAATGAAGTGGTAGAAGATATTATTTCAAAACGAAGTAGAAGAAATTATTTCAAAATGAAGTGGTAGAAGATATTATTTCTAAACTAAGTAGAAGAAATTATTTCAAAATGAAGAAGTGGAAGAAATGATTTCAAAATGAAAAAGTAGAAGAAATTATTTCAAAATGAAGAAGAAGAAATTACTTCAAAACGAAGTAGAAGAAATTATTTCCAAATAAAGAAGTGGAAGAAATTATTTCAAAATGAAGAAATAGAAGAAATTATTTCAAAATGAAAAAGTAGAAGAAATTATTTCAAAATGAAGAAATAGAAGAAATGATTTCAAAATGAAAAGGTAGAAGAAATTATTTCAAAATGAAGAAGAGGAAGAAGATATAAGAGAAATCCGAAAAGCAAATGGTCTTCAGATTCCAGCATCTTCTTCAATCGAAGCAAAACAGAGAGGAATCCGTTAAGGTTTCTCGAAATTCCAACTTTCGGCAACATTCCCCATTCCTATTCTATAATCCGGGCCCCTCCTGGTCCGGACTTCCTCAAGCTGTCCCTCACTGCCAATCAGACTTATAATTAGTCTCGAGCAGGTGAGGATCAATTAGCAAAACTCTTGAGACAAGTTGACGAGACGTTGGATTTCCCCTCTGGAGGTGAAGGAATTCCTTGTGAATTCGCTGGAAACTTGAATGACATCGGATTTCGAAAAGCAATTACGCTAAGCAATATTAAAAGCAGGGTTTTACGTAAAGTATTTTCATTACAACAGAGCATGCGCTGATAAGTTCTTTTCTTAATAAAGAAATTCTGCGCAGATAAGTTCTTTTCTTAAAGAAATTCTGCGCAGATAAGTTCTTTTCTTAATAAAGAAATTCTGCGCGGATAAGTTCTTTTCTTAATAAAGAAATTCTGCGCTGATAAGTTCTTTTCTTAATAAAGAAATTCTTCGCAGATAAGTTCTTTTCTTAATAAAGAAATTCTGCGCAGATAAGTTCTTTTCTTAATAAAGAAATTCTGCGCAGATAAGTTCTTTTCTTAATAAAGAAATTCTGCGCAGATAATGTTATGTTTCCAAATTTGGTTTTCTTTATATAAAGATTTCATATATGATACATATCAAGTTAATCAAATATTCAAACCCATTTCTGATGTATATTACGAAAATACGAAATATTTTCTAGTCTAAATCCATCACAACAGTTTACATTACAAGGGAAGATTTTGTTTTCAAAAGCTCTAAATAAACAGAGTAACGAGATTATCCCAACATTCATCATTGAAGGTAAATAATTATGAAAAACCTGGAACTCATTTTAGGGTCTGGTAAATATGCTTTCATCTCCTAATATCGGTCTGGGCCGAATCAAAATCTTATTCCTTTGTCAGCATAAACTTCTTATTATGATAACAAGAGAGAGAGAGAGAGAGAGAGAGAGAGAGAGAGAGAGAGAGAGAGAGAGAGAGAGAGAGAGAGAGAGAGAGAGAGAGAAGTATAAATGCTAAGCCTTTCCACAGTCTATCTGAAATTGTTAGGTCGGTTATTTCAATCGACAAATTCTCGAGATGGTGAAATTAGTTTTGTTATTGACTGAGGGCCTCAGGCGAATCTTGCCGACGACTGCTTCCTCCTCCTCCCTCCTCCTCCTCCTCCTCCTCCTCCTCCTCCTCCTCCTCCTCCTCCTCCTCCTCTGCCTTTTCCACTTCTTCCATTTGCAATTTTTTCTTCAACTTCCATCTCAGAGACAACTGTATTCTCTTTCTTCCAATTGTATTTTTTAAGACTTCTGTCTTGCATAGACTATCATCTTGTTCTTCTTCTGCATAGCCATCGACAGCCTACTCCTTATAATATAATTATTATCATCATTTACAAGCCAAGTTACAACCCTACTTGGAAAATCAGGATGCTATAAGCCTAACGGTTACAACAGGGAAAATAGCCCACAGAGGAAAGGAAATAACATAGAATAGAGGCTATGGCACTACCAACACTATAGAACAATAGTTTGATTTTGGAGTGTCCTTCTCCCAGATGAGTTGCTTACCATAGCTAGAGTCTCGTCTACCTTTGTTTAGTGGAAAACAGCCACTGAACAATTACAGTGCTGCAGTTATACCCTTGAGTGAAGAAGAATTTTTCGGTTATCTTAGTGTTGTTAGGTGTATGAGGAAAGAGAAGAATGTATAAAGAATAGTCCAGACCATTCGGTTATTTGTAGGTAAGGGAAAATAAGCAGTAACCAGAGAGTGATCCAATATAGTACTATCTGGCTAGTCAAAGGCCCTAATATCCCAACGGGTGGCTGGTGCTTTGGCCTATCTTTATTTTTCATATTTACTCGCAATTATCTTATTATAACAGCACATTAACCTCAAATACTCTTTTCATCTCTTTTATGTTCATCTTCTGTCTTCTTTCGACGACACCCGGCTTCTAATTTCATATAAGTTTTGAACATAATTTTAATTTGCTTATAGACTTTCAAGGAATTCGTACATATCAATATACTCCAGCCAATCAGGATGAGAAGTGTTCTGATGCTACTTTGGAATTCGCTTCCTGCTTGGGTTCATATGATAATTTCTTCTTTTATTTGAGCTTTGTCTAGATAATGGCTTATAGATACCTATTAAATCAATCATTGCATTAAATACCATACACACATTCAACTAGTGATGTAGACAAGGAAGTGATTTATATTTCCTTTAGAAAATTTTCTCAACGTAAATGAACAAACTGAATAGAATTGTCAATATCTCGGCCAAAGATTGATAACTGCATAACACACTAATTTTTATCATCCCATTTTGCTAAAATTTGGCCCTTTCTAATAAAACAACCCTAACAGGTTATTAATATACCAAACATGCTTCAACAGAACCGAAATTCTATATGTGAACGAGAATATAACAGGATGAAGAGCATAAGACATAAATAGAGATAAGGTCAATACGGGTTTAAGTTTTGACATTTTTATGAAATGACTGATAATAAAAAGCTTAACATTGCCCAAAAGGCAGAAAGCACAAATTTCCTTGAACGAAAGACTGAATCTCTGAAATCTCTGAAGTGCCTCACATGAAAAAAAACAGTCTCAAACTAGGTCAAAAATGGACTCAGACTGGAGCCAAACATCCACGATACAAAAACGTCTCAAACACCCTTCGAAACGGTTGCTGAGCAACGTAATGATATGGTTCTTAGAACCTCGACTTGTTTTGTAACTCCCTCGACAAATTTTCTTATATTTACAAGATGGCCAGAGTGCATTTTCTTCTGACCTGACGAATTATAGGGAAGGCAGAAAAACAGGCTAGGCTTCGTCGAATTTGCCTGAAATATACAACATTAACTGTCCTTTTATTTAGAGAAGACACACAGTTATAAACATGCAGTATGCTACTATATTAATATACAGTAGTAGTAAAAGTCATTACCAAAATTAGTTAAGTCTCTAAGGTAACGACACTCGTACTTCTTACATGAAACTTAAGCAGAAAACTTTTGGAAATAAAGGAGACCTAGTTAGGACCTTTCCTTTTTTTATGAGAATATCAAAAAACCTAATCAACTTAAACCTGTTGTCTGTGATAGATTTAGAATTTTATTGTGATTACATTAATTTCTCGCTGTAGATTGTATATAGAGATGAAAATCAAAAGCCACTAAATTAGCTAAACAATGATTTGCTTGGAAATAAGCCTAAAATAGAATGCGTCTAGCAGATAGAATGATGATATATAGATGATTTTTGGGGGAGGATATCAATTATGAACTAGAAACTCAAACTGAAGTAATAATGTGCTCTCTAACGAATATATGTGAAACATTCAAAAACTTCCACCATGCTCATAAATCAAAAGGGTAGCTGCCATAAAAAAAAAAAATTCCCTTCCTAAACACAAGTCCTTAGTCTCCATGAATAGAGAACCCCTTTCCTGAAAAGCAAAAGTAAAGGGTATTTGTTTTTTGAAGTACAAGACCTCTTTCCAGAGCACCAGTCCAAGACTTTTATAGCCTGAAAGTCTTACTTATCCAGAACGACGATCCAAAAATTCTAAATCTTTAAAAAAGAAATCTCAGTTCGCGGTTACATCATGTAAAGAGAGCCTTGAAGATGATTATTCAAAGAGTGACAATGGTTGTGAAAACAAGGAATGAATTCAGAACTACTGAATGAAGTGTCTGTGGGCGAATTCATTTTGAGGAACCAACTGGATACAGTCTTTGGGCCAGCTCACTTTGAGGAACCAACTGAACACTGTGTCAGTGAGTGAGCTCATTTTGAGGAACCAACTGAATGCAGTCTGTGAGAGAGTTCATTTTGAGGAACCTACTGAATACAGTGTCTGTGGGAGAGCTTATTTTGAGGAACCAACTGAAAACAATCTATGAGCGAGCTCATTTTGAGGATCCAACTGAATACAGTCTGTAGATGAGCTCACTTTGAGGAACCAACTGTGGGCGAGATTATTTGGAGGAACCAGCTGAAACAGTATGTGGGCGAGGTAATTTTTAGGAGCAAAATGAATACAGTATCTGTGGGCGAGCTCATTTTGAGGAACCAAATGAATACAGTGTTTGTGGGCGAGCTAATTTTGAGGAACCTACTGAAGATAGTCTATGGGCGAGCTCATTTTGAGAAACCAACTGAATACAGTGTCTGTGGAAAAGATCACTTAGAAGAGCCAACTGAATACAGTGTCTGTGGGCGAGCTCATTTTGAGGAACCAACTGAATACAATATTTGTGGGAAAGCTCATTTTGAGGAACCAACTGAATACAGTGTCTGAGCTCATTTTGAGGAACCATCTGAATACAGTGTCTGTGGGTGAGCTCATTTTGAGGAACCAACTGAATACAGTGTCTGAGGGAGAGCTCATTTTAAGGAACCAACTGAATACAGTGTCTGAGCTCATTTTGAGGAACCATCTGAATACAGTGTCTGTGGGTGAGCTCATTGTGAGGAACCAACTGAATACAGTGTCTGAGGGAGAGCTCATTTTAAGGAACCAACTGAATACAGTGTCTGTGGGAGAGCTCATTTTGAGAAACCAACTGAATACAGTGTCTGTGGGTGAGCTCATTGTGAGGAACTAACTGAATACAGTGTCTGAGGGAGAGCTCATTTTGAGAAACCAACTGAATACAGTGTCTGTGGGCGAGCTCATTTTGAGGAACCAACTGAATACAGTGTCTGAGGGAGAGCTCATTTTGAGGAACCAACTGAATACAGTGTCTGAGGGAGAGCTCATTTTGAAGAACCAACTGAATACAGTGTCTGAGGGAGAGCTCATTTTGAGGAACCAACTGAATACAGTGTCTGAGGGAGAGCTCATTTTGAGGAACCAACTGAATACAGTGTCTGTGGGCGAGCTCATTTTGAGGAACCAACTGAATACAGTGTCTGAGGGAGAGCTCATTTTGAGGAACCAACTGAATACAGTGTCTGTGGGCGAGCTCATTTTGAGGAACCAACTGAATACAGTGTCTGAGGGAGAGCTCATTTTGAGGAACCAACTGAATACAGTGTCTGAGGGAGAGCTCATTTTGAGGAACCAACTGAATACAGTGTCTGAGGGAGAGCTCATTTTGAGGAACCAACTGAATACAGTGTCTGAGGGAGAGCTCATTTTGAGGAACCAACTGAATACAGTGTCTGAGGGAGAGCTCATTTTGAGGAACCAACTGAATACAGTGTCTGAGGGAGAGCTCATTTTGAGGAACCAACTGAATACAGTGTCTGAGGGAGAGCTCATTTTGAGGAACCAACTGAATACAGTGTCTGAGGGAGAACTCATTTTGAGAAACCAACTGAATACAGTGTCTGTGGGCGAGCTCATTTTGAGGAACCAACTGAATACAGTGTCTGTGGGCGAGCTCATTTTGAGGAACCAACTGAATACAGTGTCTGTGGGTGACCTCATTTTGAGGAACCAACTGAATACAGTATCTGTGGGAGAGCTCATTTTGAGAAACCAACTGAATACAGTGTCTGTGAGAGAGCTCATTTTGAGAAACCAACTGAATACAGTGTCTGTGGGCGAGCTCATTTTGAGAAACCAACTGAATACAGTGTCTGTGAGAGAGCTCATTTTGAGAAACCAACTGAATACAGTGTCTGTGGGCGAGCTCATTTTGAGAAACCAACTGAATACAGTGTCTGTGGGAGAGCTCATTTTGAGGAACCAACTGAATACAGTGTCTGTGGGCGAGCTTATTTTGAGAAACCAATTGAATACAGTGTCTGTGAGAGAGCTCATTTTGAGGTACCAACTGAATACAGATTCTGTGAGAGAGCTCATTTTGAGGAACCAACTGAACACAGTGTCTGTGGGCGAGCTTATTTTGAGGAACCAACTGAATACCGTGTCTGTGGGAGAGCTCATTTTGAGGTACCAACTGAATACAGATTCTGTGGGCGAGCTCATTTTGAGAAACCAACTGAATACAGTGGGAGAGCTCATTTTGAGAAACCAACTGAATACAGTGTCTGTGAGAGAGCTCATTTTGAGGAACCAACTAAATACAGATTCTGTGAGAGAGCTCATTTTGAGGAACCAACTGAACACAGTGTCTGTGGGCGAGCTCATTTTGAGGAATCAACTGAACACAGTATCTGTGGGCGAGCTCATTTTGAAGAACCAACTGAATAAAGTGTCTGTGGGTGAGCTCATTTTGAGGAACCAACTGAATACAGATTCTGTGAGAGAGCTCATTTTGAGGAACCAACTGAACACAGTGTCTGTGGGCGAGCTCATTTTGAGGAACCAACTGAACACAGTGTCTGTGGGCGAGCTCATTTTGAAGAACCAACTGAATACAGTCTGTGGGTGAGCTCATTTTGAGGAACCAACTGAATACAGTGTCTGTGGGTGAGGTCATTTTGAGGAACCCACTGAATACAGTCTGTGGGTGAGCTCATTTTGAGGAACCAACTGAATACAGTCTGTGGGCGAGCTCATTTTGAGGAACCCACTGAATACAGTCTGTGGATGAGCTCGTTTTGAGGAACCCACTGAATACAGTCTGTGGGTGAGCTCATTTTGAGGAACCAACTGAATACAGTGTCTGTGGGTGAGCTCATTTTGAGGAACCCACTGAATACAGTGTCTGTGGGTGAGCTCATTTTGAGGAACCCACTGAATACAGTCTGTGGGTGAGCTCATTTTGAGGAACCAAATGAATACAGTCTGTGGGTGAGCTCATTTTGAGGAACCAACTGAATACAGTCTGTGGGTGAGCTCGTTTTGAGGAACCAACTGAATACAGTCTGTGGGTGAGCTCATTTTGAGGAACCAGCTGAATACAGTCTGTGGGTGAGCTCATTTTGAGGAACCCACTGAATACAGTGTCTGTGGGTGAGCTCATTTTGAGGAACCCACTGAATACAGTCAGTGGGTGAGCTCATTTTGAGGAACCCACTGAATACAGTCTGTGGGTGAGCTTATTTTGAGGAACCCACTGAATACAGTGTCTGTGGGTGAGCTCATTTTGAGGAACCCACTGAATACAGTGTCTGTGGGTGAGCTCATTTTGAGGAACCAACTGAATACAGTGTCTGTGGGTGAGCTCATTTTAAGGAACCCACTGAATACAGTCTGTGGGTGAGCTCATTTTGAGGAACCAACTGAATACAGTCTGTGGGTGAGCTCATTTTGAGGAACCCACTGAATACAGTCTGTGGGTGAGCTCATTTTGAGGAACCCACTGAATACAGTGTCTGTGGGTGAGCTCATTTTGAGGAACCCACTGAATACAGTGTCTGTGGGTGAGCTCATTTTGAGGAACCCACTGAATACAGTGTCTGTGGGTGAGCTCATTTTGAGGAACCCACTGAATACAGTGTCTGTGGGTGAGCTCATTTTGAGGAACCCACTGAATACAGTGTCTGTGGGTGAGCTCATTTTGAGGAACCCACTGAATACAGTGTCTGTGGGTGAGCTTATTTTGAGGAACCCACTGAATACAGTCTGTGGGCGAGCTCATTTTGAGGAACCAACTGAATACAGTGTCTGAGGGTGAGCTCATTTTGAAGAACCAACTGAATACAGTGTCTGTGGGTGAGCTCATTCTGAGGAACCAACTGAATACAGTCTGTGGGTGACCTCATTTTGAGGAACCAACTGAATACAGTGTCTGTGGGTGAGCTCATTTTGAGGAACCCACTGAATACAGTGTCTGTGGGTGAGCTCATTTTGAGGAACCAACTGAATACAGCCTATGGGTGAGCTCATTTTGAGGAACCAACTGAATACAGTCTGTGGGTGAGCTCGTTTTGAGGAACCCACTGAATACAGTCTGTGGGTGAGCTCATTTTGAGGAACCAACTGAATACAGTCTGTGGGTGAGCTCATTTTGAGGAACCAACTGAATAGTGTGTCTGTGGGCGAGCTCATTTTGAGGAACCAACTGAATACAGTCTGTGGGTGAGCTCATTTTGATGAACCAACTGAATACAGTGTCTGTGGAAGAGCTCATTTTGAGGAACCAACTGAATACAGTGTCTGTGGGTAGCTCCTTTTGAGGAACCAACTGAATACAGTCTGTGGGTGAGCTCATTTTGAGGAACCAACTGAATACAGTGTCTGTGGGTGAGCTCATTTTGAGGAGCCAAATGAATACATTGTCTGTGGGAGAGCTGATTTTGAGAAACCAACTGAATACAGTGTCTGTGGGACACCTGATTTTGAGAAACCAACTGAATACAGTGTCTGTGGGTCAGCTCATTTTAAGGAACCAACTGATTACAGTCTGTGGGTGAGCTCATTTTGAGGAACCAACTGAATATAGTCTGTGGGCCAGCTCATTTTGAGGTACCAACTGAATACAGTGTCTGTGGGAGAGCTCATTTTGAGGAACCAACTGAATAAAATGTCTGTGTGCGAACGCTAAA
>NC_090762.1:59908026-59910526 GCF_036898095.1 Palaemon carinicauda | reverse complement strand
AAAGCGACACCATTTTTCCTCTTTTTAGCTTCCAAATTACCTTTCTGATTCCTTTTTCCCCATTCTTTGTCCCTCCTCCTTTCCCATTATGACTCGTCACACAAGCTACACCCGTCCCACTATACTCTTCATCACCTCCCATCCCCTATTCGACATTCCCTTACCACCCATTTTCCCTCAACACTTCATCAGTTACTCTTTCCCCCTTTCTCTCCAACATTACCCAACCCCCTGTTTATTGCTCTACCTCTGTAACCCCTTTCAAACAACCTCTCATCCTCTATTTAAAGTATTATCTACTCCTCTCTCTTGACCAATCTAACTCTTATCTCATGACACGTTTAACCTTTCTTCATGGAACCCCAGCCCAATTCTCTTCAACACTCGCTCATTTACCCCCTTTAACACCTTATCAATCTCCCCCAGTGTCTTCAACACTCCAACAACCACTGGTGTCGAAGCAATATCGAAAACAGAGCAACATCGATCACACCTGATCACCGTCAGCCTTTGTACACATCCCTAATTAATTGAAACTCGAGCACCATTGTGCACATCGCCTGACTCAGGTGAGACGACGCTAAATTAAAACTTTCTTCCATCGCCTGTTGCTGTTGCCTATCCATTGGGGGGGGGGGGAGGGGAGATGGAGTAGGGAGGGTAGGAAGAGGAGAAGAGAGGAGAGGGGAGAGTAGTAATGGAGAAGGATGTCTAGGTATGGTATGGGTAAGAGAGACAAGGTTTGAGGTTGAAGGCAGGAAAAAATGCAGGGCTAAAAATTAACCCGTGGTGGTAAGAAAGGTTGATAGCGTGAGGTTAAGGTGTTTGGGGGTTGTGAATGAAATACTGTACATTCAGGCTCCCAAGGAGGAAAAAAATAATTTTTGATAGAGGTTGATGTCCCCGGAGTTGGGATATATGGGAGTGAGGGAAGAAGTTATTGAAGGAAGAGGTTGATAGATAGGGGTTTGAGAAGTAATGAGAGAGGTGGAGTACTGTAGTTGAGGATGAACCTCAAAATGCAAAATAAATAGTTTTATACGAAAGAATTAGAATGTGAGGACCCGGAGAAGACTCTCGATATGCAAGGGAAGTTTCTCATGCAAGATGTTAATGGAAAAGTTGGGTTAAAGGTTCACCCCAGAGTTGAAAATGGACATAAAAAAGTGAAAGGATACAGATATAAAAGGCTGAGGGTGTATTGGCTGGGAAAGGGAGTAAGAGGGGGGGGGGGGCGCCTTGAGGCCTAGTACCCGGGGTGTGGATGACGAGTGGCTGCAGTGATCAATTTAGAATGAGGCTGTTGATTTCAGACCAAAGTGTTTGTTTTTCTTCCGTGGGTGATTAGGTCATCAAGCTCCCGTGTGACGCCCTTGATGTGATTTATGATGGAATAATATCCTTTGACTCCAAAGGTTTTATGATCGTTAGCGAAAAATTATTGGCAATTCTGTTATAATCGACCGACGTGTTGACAGAGGTTGTCAAAAGTAAAAAAAAAAAAAAAGCCAATTCATATTAATTAATTTGATACCGTTTTAGATTATCCAAAAAATATAAATAAATCAATGGCATTGGGACTATTTCCTAATGTTTTCATGATTAGACAGACCTGCCAAAGAAGCTTCTGGTAAAATCAAATGGATTTGCATACAAAACGAAAACCGCTTTATGTACTCTCTCTCTCTCTCTCTCTCTCTCTCTCTCTCTCTCTCTCTCTCTCTCTCTCTCTCTCTATCTCTCTCTCTCTCACACACAAACACATGCTTCACTATGCCGGATGCCAACATCTTCAGAGCTGGAATGACTTTGGCATGTTCTACTAAAACAAATCGTTTTCTTTCTCACCTAAGGCGTGAATTAGGTAATGAGAGGTTTGTCTACTGAAGCAGGTCTCAGCATCTAGATAGCAATAGCTTCTTCCTCAGGTGTGTGTGTGTGTGTGTGTATATATATATATATATATATATATATATATATATATGTATATATATACATATATATATATATATAAATATATATATATATATTTAAATATATATATATATATATATATATATATATATATATATATATATATATATACACCTGAAAGGAAGGAGAAAATAATTCATGATCCAAGTAACTCTCTAAGGAGAAAAAGAGTTGGAGCAGGGCACATGATTTCATATTATATATATATATATATATATATATATATATATATATATATATATACATATATACATATATATATATATTGGAGGAAAAATGCATTCATTACTGCAGTTTAGCAGCCATTACAAATTACGAACTCTCAATAAAATAATTGCTGCATATTGATGTGTTTCATTTAAATGCAAAGAAAATTAAGGATAAACCGTTCATGTGGGAGATCAATGATGCAAGGATTGGTAAATTTATAGATGGAAGATGAAGGAAATATCAACTGCTTCACTCCTGAAGCCATAGGCAAAGTTGGTGGATCTACGTTTTAAGAATGCTTCATTAATTACATGTA
>NC_090762.1:59890526-59898026 GCF_036898095.1 Palaemon carinicauda | reverse complement strand
CGTCAGCCATTACGCCCAGTATATCCGAAACAAGCCAATTACCCTCCAAAAGAAAGGTAAACTTGTTTATGAATGGCCTCTCCAAACTTCCTCTCTAAGGAAGTGGTGGATGGATGGGGTGGGGAGTAAAGGGGGGGGGGGGGGTGTTTAAGGGGGAGGGGGGGGGGTAGCCAGGGCGTTTCTCCGAGATTGCTCCGAGATGAATACCTGATGAATTTTCCTCTGCAAGATGCAATATCACTTTAATTTAGTCCTGAGAGGAGGTAATTGTAACGGTGGTGTGCGAGGAGGAGGGGTAGGGGAGGCCGAGGGGTAAGGCAATGGGTCAGGTAGGTAAGGGTATGGGGTGGGGGTGAGAGGCGTACAAGCTCTTTAGTAGTATTTCTCATTAAGTTCCCCTGTGAGTAATTGCTCTCTTGTTTCTGAATTAAGTGCCACCTCCTCTCCTTACCTTCGTGATTTGCTAAATGGTGGATAAGAGGCCATCTTTGGCTGTGCCTCCGGGGATGTTCATTGGAGGATGAGAAGAAATATTGGCGAACACGGAGGAATTTAACCGAAACAAGAAGAATATAAGGAAAACAAGGACGAGAAGAAAAGTAATAAGTTGATGGGTATAAGCTTCCAAATGCGACACTTCTACTCGTACTCTAATTGCTTCTGTTACGTGCTATTAAAGACCGTCTCTCTCTCTCTCTCTCTCTCTCTCTCTCTCTCTCTCTCTCTCTCTCTCTCTCTCTCGGCGAATCATAATTAAAGGAAGAGGATGATGATATCAGGGTTTTTAATGTCACCGGGAAAACAGGATCGCTTACATTAAGCAGAGAAATATTACCACTGGGCGACATCATTATCAATCTTGCCGAAAATTAAGATGGCTGAAGAAGAGAGACATTATTTGAAATTAAGAAGACCTTCCCATTAAGGGCCTCTGCCAGCCTCGTATTTTCTGGTCCTCCAAATCCTCGTCACTTGGAAATTACAGAATTGTGTATTTTTTTCTTTTTCTTTTTTTTTATCGCAACAATGAACGCGTCTTGGGGCATTTCTCTGAGCACCCAAAGAACATCCTGAATTTATTTCATATAAATATTTATTTCCTTATTCACGCAAAAGCCCAAGGCACTTGCAATACGCTTACGCTCAGACTTGTGAAATTTGTATTCATTTATAAATTAATATATGAAATACAAAACTGGTGTTACAGCATCAATGGATATTGACATCCAATAAATCATTCGTAGTGAAGAGTCATTTATTTAATACAAAATATGAAATCAAGTCTCAATGAATTTCTGATGAGGATTTACTAAAAGGTAATTTATCGATGCTTATGCATCATATAACTTAATATAAACTTTATTATCAGCGTATGCCTCGTTAACTGAAAATTCACAAATAACCTGTACAATGGTTTTCCACTGTCTTGGGTTAGAGTTCTCTTGCTTGAGGATACACTTGGGTACCCTTTTTTGTCTTATATATCTTCCTCTTGTTACTTTAAGTTTTTATAGTTTACATATGAAAGATGTATCTTAATGTTATTACCGTTCTTAGAATGTTTTATATTGTTCATTACTTCTCTTGTAGTGTATTTAATACCTTATTTCCTTTCCTCACTGGGCTATTTTTCCCTATTGGAGCCCATGGGCTTTTAGCATCCTGTTTTTCAACTAGAGTTGTAGCTTAGCTAATAATAAATATATATAGATATATAAATATATATATATATATATATATATATATATATATATATACACGTGCGTATGTCTGTGTATGTATGAGTGTTGAATGTGTTCTTCAAACTTTGGAGAGCATATGTTCAATTTAATAATTTACTGATGTAAAGGAAAATCTAGAATCATTCCCCAAGGCATCGCATTCTCCGGCGTTATCCTTAGTATTTCCACTTTAACTCTACAATCTATGTTCACATAAATCCAGCTACATATTCACCAGAATCATCGCTGTATTCTATTTCCACTCAGGGCAGAGAGAAAGCGTAACTTAATCTAGAATTTGGTCTGCCTCCATTTTTTGTTTTTACACAGGCCATACCACTTGCCCCGGGGTCCTTGCTCCTTTGATCTTTGAAACAAACGAGGATATGGATTACAAAGAAGAAGAGTAAAAGCAGGGTGGGGGACCACTGAGAGAGAGAGAGAGAGAGAGAGAGAGAGAGAGAGAGAGAGAGAGAGAGAGAGAGAGAGAGAGAGAGAGAGAGAGAGAGAGAGAGAGAGAGAGAGAGAAAGCACTGGAGGCTATTTTGTAACGTAACGTAGATGATCAGTTTCTTGAACAGTGTTTTGTTTGGGGTAATTGTCTCGTATTTTGCAATGTAGACTAGTTTTTTTCCGTATTTTCTCTTCGTGTTCTCATAAATAAAATGAAGCAGAAAGAACATATGTAAACAAAATACAGTGGTGATATATAGGTATCCATTTATTAAAGACTATGTTGGATTGTATGTTACTTCATGAAATGGTCGAAGTGCCATACATCATTTTTTCTGCTGAAACAAATCCTTTTTGAATCACATTTGAGATATTAAAATAATGTCACTATCGTTTAAGAATTGAAAGGCAGCCATATACTCTATAATCTTATGGTATAATTTCATTGTAATCACCACTACATTATGCAATAATTAATCTATGACCATTTCCAATGACTATGACTTCGATCCAATTTACTGAAACTTCCATGATTCATAAAGTATTTGGGCAGATCATTAAAATGACCAATTATTTCTGTAGCCTTTGGTCAATTCATTATATACAATCAAAAGGTAATTTAAAAAAATCTAAAATAATGGATCAATCTAGATCTTTGGTAGATTCATTCCAGATTTCCCATTACTTTTACAGTCTTTGTATGATTCATCTTTCGAATATTACCATTAAAAATATTTCTTAAACACCTCAGGAAGTTTTTCTGATCAGCCCATTAAAATTTGCGATATAATTCACGCATTATCATATTCAGTATTTAAAATGTACACGACAATTAATAAATCTCTTATATAATCAAATGAAAATTGCAATATCGCTCGAACAGAGATATGTGATTGCATTCAAGTTATAATCTCCCAATGAAAATGTAAGCGAGAAATATTAATAGAAATATATTCATAAAGTAGGATTGGTGTAATTTCAAAATGCAACAGATACATATTATTTAACAAAAATGTATTACAGAAATATGATTCATGTAATGTACGGAACAGGAAAAAAGACACCACTTGTTAGGCATGTTGACTTCCCAAGGGGCTGCCTTGTGCCATAAAAAAAAAAAAAAAAAAAAAATGAAAGTGTTGACTCGAGAAAATTTAAAGAAAACCAGGGGGATGGAGTAGGGGTGAAGAAGGGTTAGGCAGAACACAGATAATGAGGGGAATAGAAGGAGGGGAAAAAGAGTGGGAGCCGAAGGGGAGAAGGGATAAGGAAGAGGTAAGATATATTAGGGTGATTTTAAAGGGAGAGATTTAAAAGACGGGGAAAAGGAGTCGGTGAATATCATGAAAAGAATCTTTAGAATTCTGAGGAATAAATACAAGAAAGAAAGAAAAAAAGAGAGACAGGTGTAAGAAGTCAAAAGGGGGAATATTCAAATGAAACGGTGTTAATTTACTGATAATTACAATATGGGATTTAAGAGTAAAAAAAAAAAAAAAGAAAAAAAAAATTAAGAATTGAAGGAACCAAATAAGAATAAAATCAAGGAACTTGATACGGCCTATATATGACACTTAACTTGAGGAATAAAAGCATTAGAGACTGCAGGATTATCTAAAGCTATAAATAAAATGGTGACATTCTCAAATCTTAGGTTTTGCTATATCTTAGGATGTCTGTTTTCTCAGTCCTTCATAGCTTGAAGGTACATCCAAGCAAGTTTTTCTTTCATGTAGGTTTTTTTTTTCACTTCGTTACTAATATGATTATTAAATTATTCAGATTTTACTTGTCAAAAGTTAGCAATTTCAAAAAGTATGACTATATATTTTTACCTAATACATTGATCTCGGTTTTTTTCTTTCCTTCTTCATTTCCATTTTTTTTATTTATTCGCATCTGGTTGTACCGTTTTGTTGATTTTTTCTTATCACGTTAATGTATATTTGGTTGGTTTTATAATAATAATAATAATAATAATAATAATAATAACAATAATAACAATAATAATAATAACAATAATAATGATAATGATAATAATAATGATAATAATAATAATAATAATAATAATAATAATAATAATAATAATAAAAATAACAATAAAAATAATAATAATAATAATAATAATAATGATAATAATAATAATAATAATAATAATAATAATAATAATAATAACAATAAAACTAATAATACCAATAACAATAATAACAATAAAAATAATGATAATAATAATGGCAACAACAATAATAATAACAATAATAATAACAATAATAATAATAATAATAATAATAATAATAACAATAAAAAATAATAATAATAATAATAATAATAATAATAATAATAATAATAATAATAACAATAAAAATAATAACTATAATAATAATAAAAATAAAAATGATAAATAATAATAATAATAATAATAATAATAATGAAAATAATAATAAAAATAATAGTAATAACAACAACAACAACAACAACAACAACAACAACAACAACAACAACAACAACAATAATAATAATAATAATAATAATAATAATAATAATAATAATAATAATAATAATAATAATAATAATGACTTTCAATCTCACTTTCTGATTTAGTGTGACAGGCTGTGTTGTTAAGGCACATGTCGGGACGATATTCAATTATAACTTCGTTAATAAGATCCTGGATGTGGAGAGTTTCTTACTAAACTTATAAAAGAAAATGATGTATCTATGCCTTTGCGGCGAGTTTGAATATACGCACACACGTGCACACAGAGACGTACACACAGGCACAAACACCAACACACACACTATATATATATATATATATATATATATATATATATATATATATATATATATATATTCATAAATATACACACACACTATATATAAATATATATATATATATATATATATATATATATATATATATATATATATTGATATATATATACACACACACACACATATATATATATATATATATATATATATTATATATACAGTATATATATAAATATACAGTATATATATATATATATATATATATATATATATATATATATATATATATATATATACAGTATATATAATGAAAACTAAATAAAACTAAAATAACCCTATTAAAGCAGTTTAAAAGATTAAATTACCAACAAAATTTCCAAAATCAGAAATATACAACGTAAAACGCATTATAACAAAAATTTTGCCATATTCTAATTTTCAGAATTCAAAAGAAGCAGTTCAATCAACACCTTTTAGAAGTTGCCATATAATTTTGGATGGTAGCTAAAATGTCTATTTTCTCCCATAAAAAACAAGATCTACGCCATTCAACTGCTCTAACAAACACAATGAAACAAACATAAACAACTACATGCGATAAGATTAGTTGTGTCCTCCCATATCCAATCGATTTCCCCTTCCTTCCAAAGTGGCGAGAACACACACACTCCCAAACACGCTGAGATGCCGTGATACAAAATGGACTTTTATATAGTTACGCCAAGGATTTATCTTAATTTGCATGAATCCTAACTTCTATTTCTATTTTTTTCTCAGTTGCTTTTATCCTAATCAAATGTCGCGTCCTACTACTACTACTACTACTACTACTACTACTACTACTACTACTACTACTACCTACTACTACTACTACTACTACTACTATTGATAACATTAATAATAATAATGATGATGATGACAATTCTGCATCTAGTTATAAAACAATAATAGAAATAAGAATACTAATCTAGAAATAACAACAACAATATTAGAGAATGTGTAATAATAATAATAATAATAATAATAATAATAATAATAATAATAATAATAATAATAATAATAATAATAATAATAATAATAATAGTAGTAGTAGTAGTAGTAGTAGTAGTAGTAGTAGTAGTAGTAGTAGTAGTAGTAGTAGTAGTAGTAGTAGTAATAATAATAATAATAATAATAATAATGAAAATAATAATAATAATATTAATAATGATAATAATGATAATAATAATAATTATAATAATAAAAATAATCATAACAATAATAATAATAATAATAATAATAATAATAATGATAACAATAATAATAATAATAATATTTATATTGTAAACGTGATCCTATCTATACCTTTTTGGAATTTTTGAGTAACATTGGGTTAATACTATAACAGTATTATAACTCACAGTAATTAACATGTACTTTTGAATTATGATAAAATAGGTAAATATTTAATCATGATACACGATGTCAATCTTTCTATTCATTGTTATAAAATGATGCAATGGTATATTGTTTAATATTTGAATAAAAATCATATAATACTTATCCTTGCTGCAATTAACAATTACAATGTATAGCGGATTTAATCTATGTAAGTAAATAACAAGAAAATATTTGAATAAGGGATTATTTGTGTTAAAACTAGAAACTGTGATTTAATAATAATAATAATAATAATAATAATAATAATAATAATAATAATAATATTTTTATCATCATTATTATTATCAGTATTATTAACAACATTAATAATAACAATAATAATAATAATAATAATAATAATAATAATAATAATAAAAATAATAATAATAATAATAACAACAATGATTTATTGTTATCATCATTATTAATGACATTAAGAATAATAATAATAATAATAATAATAAAAATTTATTATTGTTATTATCACTATCAATGAATTGAATAAAATAATAATTAAAATAATAACAATAATAGTAATAATAATAATACCAATATTAATAATAAAAACAATAATCTTAATTATTATTATTATCATTATTATTATTATTATTATTATTATTATTATTATTACAATTATTTTTATTTTTATTATTATTATTATTACTATTATTATTAATGACAACATTAATAATAATAACAATAATAATAATAATAATAATAATAATTTATTGTTATTATCATTATTATTGACAACATTAATAATAATAATAATGATAATAATAATAATAACAATAATAATAATAATAATAATAATGATAATAATAATAATAATCATTATTATTATTATTATTATTATTATTATTATTATTATTATTATTAATGACAATAATAATAATAATAATAATAATAATAATAATAATAATAATAATAATAATAATAATAATAATAATAATAATAATGTATGCCTCTTAACTGAAGAAAAAAATAATGTTACGTTTGTTCCACCAGGGGCATGTTGCAAATGGAAATCTACAACACGCAAATTCCCCATAAAGGGATTCTGTTAATTAATCAGAGGACCATTTGACTATGAAATTGGAATATCTTATTCTTGGTCGAATTTCTCCAGTAT
>NC_090762.1:59870526-59873026 GCF_036898095.1 Palaemon carinicauda | reverse complement strand
AAAACAGTCGAGTTCTACTGTATTTACAATTTCTAGGTCCTGTTACTTTCAAGGCAATTGAAGTTTATAATTTTTCCTTTAAAATGACAAAGGCTTATTTTCTATTCATATGTGGCGTTCATAATTGTAGACAAATGTTATTTTATGAAGAATATTCATGAATTCAAAATAAAAAAAAACCTACAGCATTTTCTTACCGTTTTCAATTCTACAAGGTATATTTATGTAAAATGAAATTAAAACCTGATTTGAATACTCTTGTTGCAATGGAAACTATAGTACAGTTGGTATGTATCATCCATATTAGTTTAGGTTTGGTTAAGTAGTTACTTGCCTTACATTCTAGTGGAAGTATATACTCCAAAAATAGCACATTTAACTTTATATTTTTAGTAGGAACATTGTGTCAACATAAAATAATTTTATCCTATTCCAAAACAATATTATATATATACATATATGTATAATTTATATATATACATATATGTGTATATATATAAATATATATATACACACACTCATATATATACACACATATATGTATATATATAAATTATATATATATATATATATATATATATATATACATTTAAATTAATCACTCATACTATAATGCTTATGAAAGCAAATATTCGTATCAATTAAAATGTATTATCTCAAGATATTTATCCGTTTGAAGAGGGTTCTGGTGGGCTCGGATACTCCAGGATAAATGTATACTATTATTAATACATATGTTCAATTATAATTTCTTTGCAACTTACGAGAATGCTGTAACTTTATAGTGTATCTATATTTCATTGCATTATATTCTACAGTATATATATACACACACACACACATATATATATATATATATATAGATATATATATATAGATATATATATATATATATATATATATATAGATATATATATAGATATATATATATATATATATATACATTGCTATTTTTTTTTATAATTTCAGTGTATATAAAGCTTATTCATTCTTTCAAATCATGTACATAATTAATATATATATATATATATATATATATATATATAAAATGTATGTATATATATGTATGTATTTAAATTAATCACTCATACTATAATGCTTAAGAAAAAAAAATATTCGTATCAATTAAAAGGTATTATCTCAAGATATTTATCCTTTTGAAGAGAGTTCATGGTGGGCACTAAAAGTCCATTTATAAAAAAATTTTGAAACAATTACTATCGTTTTTATTAATTATTTCATATTCCATAAAGTATTAACGACCACATTTTATAAATATTTAAAGCGTGTGTCTACCTTAATTTATTTCTATCTCATAGACTGTTTAGATGCAGGAAATATAGCCAAGACTTATATTATTATTTTTTATGTTTGTGTATTGTTTATAAAACTTTACATATGATGTAAGCTGAAGAGACAAAAAAAAATTTTATACATTTTTTTTGGTAACATTAAAATATTTATTATGTAAGTTATTTTCTTTGTTCGCATTTATTCTTATTTCATTTAGATGAAGAAAGTTTTGCGGGTCAAAGACTTTGGACTTTGTAAGCCTTTTCAACATATTATTCGCATTTTTATTGGCAGTGGTAATAATAATAATAATAATAATAATAATAATAATAATAATAATAATAATAATAATAATAATAATAGTAATAATAATAATAATAATAATAATAATAATAGTCAGGAAGTGTAAATGATGAGATATATCAAAATTTCCCTTTTGCTTCATTTTTGAAGTACAACTAACTTTTCAAAAAATTAATTAAATATGAACGAAGATAAAAAATGATGGTTATTATAAATTGATAAAGATTAGCTGATATATATATATTCATTCAAATTACCTTTCCAAAATTTTTGATTGCACTAACAATTTTCTAATAGAATGTATATGAAAGAAATTTAAAAAATACTTCTATATTATTTTCTAAATCAAATCTCCTGGATTAATGATAAATTTTCTACATTGTATTAATTCTATTCATTTCCTTTACCCAGAAAAATAAATATAACAGGAATATTTATCAATATACCGATGCAAATACCGAAATGGAAAATAAAATAAAATATGGTAATAAAAGAAAATTTCTAAGTTTCTTGAAAATAATCTAGGCAAAACCTTGATCTAATTATAAAGTCAATGAAAACAACAACAGAGCTTACGCTCTATTCCAACAATGCTAAGTTGTATAATTATAATTTAATATGAATATTAAAATTGATATAAGGCAGTATAATGGATATTAAAGAAATAATGCAAGCATAGAGAAAACAACGGCGGGTAGAACGTCTATTATCATTGTCATTGCTCTTGCTGTTGTTGTTGTTGTTTTTGTTACCATCACCATTGCTATTATATTTGAATGATGCAACAAAGGGTAAATCAAATGTTAAGAGAACTTTAAAAACAACAAATACTTTTATGATAAAAGGCAAAAATTATATTATAAATTAAAAACACAGCAGAACAACTCGCCAAATAATAGATAGA
>NC_090762.1:59843026-59848026 GCF_036898095.1 Palaemon carinicauda | reverse complement strand
AAAACATAACCTCCTACCAACCTCGTTAGCGGAGGTAATCATTGTTCATTATATCAAATGAAAAAAGAAAATCTCTGCATCTCAGAAGACACTTGCAAGAAGAACAATTAATGTTGCAAACTTCCAGTAAATTACTGCTCATTATACCAAATACAGCTCATCAGTTCAGGGAACTCCATTATGTTGAAATCCGACAAAATATTTTTTGGGAAGAAACCAATATTGTGGCTTCCCATTCGTAATCTTTGTTATAAGAGTAACTTAATTTTAACCAAAGTTATTCATCAACTACGTAATGCAGTTGCCAAAAATATGATTAAAACGAGGTTTTTACGAGAAAATATACCATTGACTAGAATTTCGATAGAAGCATTGGACGCTTTAAGATAAATCCTTATACTTTTGTTTGATATGCCGCTCAACAAGTGAGGTTTCAGTGGAAATAAGCTAAAAAAAATATCTCCGATGATAACAAACCTATGTAAAGAAACACCTAATTGAAAATTGTAAATAAAAGAAAGAAAGAAATATGCACCACGAAAATTGTTACGGCTGGAACAGTATAAGAGTGGGATGGGCGAGATTACACTATGATAGAAAACGTAAAAAAAAATCCTTTTTAATGATAGACTGTTACAAAAAAAAGTACGGCCTCACCCATGCTACCATTTGGAGATATCAAATGTTTTTTAGCTAGAAGTGGCGACTTCATGCATCGAAATCATACACATACGTTCAAACAAACACGCACAAATGAAAACTTAGTGGTAACGACGGCGTATGTGTGGTATTTGAGGCTCTCATAGACCCCCGAAGCCGAGAATGACGTATCTGAACAGGAAGTCGCTCAGAGACATTCACAATGTTAATTAGAAATTTCTCCCGTCAACTTACGTGATGGAACTGCTATTTCGTGCGACAGGCGACGCTAATGAAAAGAGTTCTTATAATTAGAAAGAATAAACTTTTATGAAGAGTATTCATACATTGAATTTTTATTTAATTGGTAATTTGTCATTAAACATTGACAGAATATATAAATTTGCTTATGATTCACTCCGGTTACATAGTATATTTAAACAGGAAAATTCTAGTGCACAAATATTAAACACGTGCCCCCCCCAGACGCACACACACATACATTGTGTATGTATGTATGTGTATATATATATATATATATATATATATATATACACAGTATATTATATATATGTATATATACATATATACATACTGTATATATACATATACATATATATACACATATATATATACATAAATATATATACATATATATACATAAATATATATAAATATATACACATATACATATATACATATACATAAATATATATATATATATATATATATATATATAAATATATATATACATATATATATATATATATACATACATATATATATATATATATACATATATATATACATTATATATATACATTATATATATATATATATATATATATATATACATACATATATATACACACATATATATATACACACATACATACATACATATATATATATATATATACACATACATATAAATACATACACACACACTCTCATATATATATAAATATATATATATATATATATATATATATATATATATATATATATATTACTTGCTAAGCTACAACCAAAGCTGGAAAACCAGGATGATATAAGCCCAAGGGCTCCAACAGGGAGAATAGCTATGAGGATAGGAAATAAGGAAAAACTACAAGAATTTCAAGAACAATAATAACATTAAAACAAATCTTTCAAATCTAAATTAAAAAAATTGAAAATAACAAGAGCATAAAAACTTCAAAATAACAAGAGGACGAGAAACAAGACTGAATAGTGCCCCTTGAAACCAAAATCACTCTTGATGGACCTGACGCTTATAGAGGTGTAGACCCAAATGTCCAAATATTGATTTCTTAGCTCCTAAGTTGTCTGTTATTTTCCGCAAGTTACCAAGAGAAAGTTCTCTTTACACTTGCTTGAGAATTGGTAATGTTACTCCATTGTATAATGGCATTTGTGGTAGCCCAGTCTAGCTGAATACCTTTCAGTTTCCATAACTGATATTACCTAGAGTTTTTGAACGTCTTTTGGCAAAACGTCTTAATAGGTTTGCTGAAAGAAATCATCTTTACTATAGTTCGCAATTTTGCTTTCACAAAGGCCTTGGAGCATGTGATGCCCTTCTTACAATTGCCAATGCTGTAGAGAAATCCCTTAATTGTGGTCAGGAAGTTCGTATGATTGGCCTTGATTTTAGTGCTGCCTTTGCTTGTGGCCCCTTTTTTCAAACTCAACAGTTAGCAGTAGGTTGTTATCTTCTTAGAATCATTTTTGAATTTTCAAATAATAGATTGCAAAGAGTTGTTGATGGGCACCATACCGAATATAGGAATGATATAAACTGTGTCTTAGGGTAGTATTCTAGGCCCATTACCTTTCATACTATGTGATATAAACTAAAACAGCCCATTCTCGCACATATGCAGATGATGCTACTCTCTTTTTATTCATTACTTCGCGTATAGTTTATTTATTTCCTTAATTCCTGTCATCACTTGGTTATTCTCCATCGTTGGAGCACTTGACTTGTAGCATCCTGCCTATCCAATCTTAACCAGTAATATAATTCATATATATATATATATATATATATATATATATATATATATATATATGTATGTACACACACACACACACACACATATAT
The DNA here is from genome assembly GCF_036898095.1 of Palaemon carinicauda. NCBI lineage: Eukaryota > Metazoa > Arthropoda > Malacostraca > Decapoda > Palaemonidae > Palaemon > Palaemon carinicauda. The sequence goes on along the minus strand of NC_090762.1, from coordinate 59,845,280 downwards.
ATATATATATATATATATATATATATATATATATATATATATATAATGTATACGTAGTTCGTTTTCCCAAAGATATCCTATTGCCCTAAATATATCATATCTATGAAGCATCATTGATACTTAAGACCCATAGTATTATTATTATCATTATTTTTGTTGTTGTTGTTGTTGTTGGGTCTAAATGGTAGTATGATCATGTAAAACAGTTATGTAAGGTACAAAGGTTGAAAGCAAATCAATGACTACAGTGGGCTATGTAAGCTTTACTGTAAGCAATATTTTCTTGATAAATCTATATGCAGGAAACTACGACTTTGTTTTTTTTTTAAATCAGTATCACATGAATATTAGAATAAATAATCAGTAACATATGTTTGTTACAGTTGAATATTTATTGACATATGACTTTTTTCAGGGAGATAACTAACTTGTGGTTATTACTGTCAGATTAACTAACGCGTGACTAGCCTTTAGATATCCACTATCACATGATTTTTATAATCAAATAGGCAATATCATGTGATTATTGGTTATAAAATCACTATCTCATGGCCAGTACAATTTTCCAATCACAAATGTATGATTAATACATTAGAAAAATAATCAGCTTAACGCTTTTACTAATAAATATTGACTAGAATTATGAATTCTAGTCATAATAATTGAAAAAAAAGTATGATGCTATAAGCCCAAGAACTCCAACAGGGAAAAATAACCAAGTGAGGAAAGGAAATAAAGAAATAAATAAACTATATGAGAAGTAACGAATAATGAATATAAAATATCTTAAGATCAGTAACAACATTAAAATAGATCTGCCATATATAACCTATGAAGAAAGACTTATGTCATCCTGTTCAACTTAAAAAAAAACATTCGCTGCAAGTTTGAACTTCTGAAGTTCCACCGATTCAGCTGCCTGATTAGTAATATCATTCCGCAATGTGGTCACTGTTGGAATAACACTCCTAGAATACTGTGTACTATGACCACTACATGAATTAAGGTAAATAATCACTAACGCATAAATAACATTGATAATTGATACTGACTACTTTTAGTTGATCAGTATTCAATATATGACCGCTTAGTCATTAATGAACCTAAAAATATGATTCAACCGATAAAATAAACACTTTCATACGTCTATCAAAGTTGTTTATCATTGAAATATGCCTCAGGAGTTATTTCAATATGACTATCATAGTTAAATAAGCTAGTAAATAACCATTGAACTAGAAAAGAACTCAGAGTACAGACCTCCGCCACGGACAATCATTTCGTGAAACCAGCATGCCTTTCCCTGAATGAATTTAGACCGTATGTGTATTTGAAGTCTGTGTGACAACCATGTACGAACTTGGGGTTAAGGTTAGGGTTAATTCAGTAAAACTTTTACTCGACCTTGACCTTGACCTTTGAACTAGAACTTTCAAAATTGAATCACTTTCACGTCTAAACATAACAATTAATCCCTGAAATTTTCACTAATATATAAGTAAAATTGTGTCCAGGAAGCTGTTCACAAAAAAAAAAAAAAAAAAAAACAAGGGCGAAAACATAACCTCCTCCCAACTTCGTTGGCGGGGGTAATCATGCCTCATTATATCAGACGAAAAACAGAAAACCTCTGCATCTCTCGAAAGACACTTGTAAGCGCAACTTCCATCCAACCACACACAAAGTTAAAAAGAAAAAAAATATAAAAATGAGCAGCTGCATTGTGACACCCCTCCTCGGCACCTGCTAATGCACCCTTTACACCTGTCGTGGGGAGGGTGTGCATTTTTTTAACACCCCTTACAGATGCATCCCTTGAAAAAGCCCCTTTCTTATATAATAGCTTTATTGACTTAATAGGTTCTTTTCTGCATTTTTTAGTTTATTTTTCTGCCCCTTCCAATATTATTGTTATTGATAATGTTATTCATTTACTGTTGCAGAAATGAAAGGCTATTGCATTAGTGTAGGTATATTTGATGTTTATTACATCACCATAAATATATTATTAGCTTATTTATTACGGATATATATATATATATATATATATATATATATATATATATTATACACGCATATTCACACGCTTAATATGTGTATACATGTGTGTATATATAATATATATATACATACATAAATATGAATAGGCATATATACACACAAAACACACACACACACATATATATATACATATATGTATATATAAATATATATATATATATATATATATATATATATATATATATATATATAT
>NC_090762.1:59788026-59838026 GCF_036898095.1 Palaemon carinicauda | reverse complement strand
AAAGAAAGTCATAAGTGTCAACATCTGCTTAAAGTGCCAAAAGCTTGGAAATTTGGTTCCACGGTATATTGGCTTTCCTATTATAGGCTTTGCTAAAGACCCTGAAGAAAACCATGTAAGGCTTTCACAGATCATGCTATGGAGAGGTCACCCATAAGCAGCTTACTGAAAGAGACAAAGCTAGGTGAACGAGAGAAGTTGCTGAAAGGGACCAAAGCATATTATCCTCAGAGGAGTTGGCCGTTCTGCATTATTAACATCTGTGTAATAGGATACATCATCACCTGCTGGAAAGGTCACACTATCCCGTATCAAGGTATTCAACCAAGATCACTGCTTCTACCATCAGAATCAAATATGAGGGAAAGAAAACAGAAGTGCTTCCCGAATGTAGCACTGCAGACATTGGGAAATTCATTGCAGAGGGATACTCCCTGTTAAAAGACATCAAGTAACACAAGAGCTGTCACACAAGTTCACAACTCACTAATGCAACTATATACAAAAACCCAGAAAGCTCAGCAGAGATGATGATGATACTGAACTGTACAACGTAGAGTTTATAGTTATTGAAATCAAATACTTTGCTGAACTAGTACATCAGGATGATGGTGAATTTTTAACAGTGAAAGAAGCATCTACACTGTACAAGAGAATGTTGCATAATCATGGCATAGTGGATAGAAGTCTTCATTACAAGGCAGCTGTGAAAAAGGTCCAAGAGAATGGGGCCAATGTCATGGTTACACTGGGAAGAGGGAAGAATCCAACAATTGTATATTCTAATAAACTAGACCAATCAGCTCTGGATCACGCAGGACAGGAAAGAAATGTTAAAGCCAGCATGAAACGCTTTTCCAGTGTGCACAGATCACCAGGCAAGCAATCCTCCAGTCCAGTAAAGATAACCAGTGATTCTTCTATGGGTCTCTTATCAGTTGTAGGCAAACAAGTGTTCAATCTGAACTGAACAACTTCATCCAGTGGATACTGCAAGAGGCAAAGGTAGCATGAAACACTTTTCCAGTGCGCATAGATCATCAGGCAAGTAATCCTCCAGTCCAGTAAAGATAACCTGTGATTCTTCTATGGGTCACTTATTGGTTGTAAGCAAATAAGTGTCCCATCTAAACTGAACAACTTCATCCAGTGGATACTGCAGGAGGCAAAGGTGGCATGTACCGAACAGATACACACATCCAGGCCCATAATTTCCCAGTCAATCATGCAACAACGCAAGGCAAGAAGACAAGTGACATTCAACTTGTCATTTAAGGAGGCAACATTTCAAACATTTCACCAAATAATGGAAATTCCCTATGCTGTAGAGTTTTCTCTCTACATACACCACAACTTCGTTAGTTAGAAGGTATTATCACTGCTGAACCAATGTGGAGCTGGTATCACATATGAGCTGGTTACCAAAATATCCGACATCATCGCCAATGTAATGTCTGAAAACATTAATGAGTATGGTGTGTATGTTCCACCAGGTCTTTTGAAGAATATCAGGATCCGTGCAAGACTGGAAAACATTGAAAAGAAGGTGATGTTAAAGGAGATCCTTCTGGAGGAAGTCCAAAGGAACATTATGTCAGTGAAGTAAGCAGGCCAGAATGCCTTGAGTCATTTTGTAGAATGTATCATTGCGTATGTAAACCTCTGGGATCGAATGTGCAAAGTGAATCTATGGACTTGGACGACAGCTGCAAAGAAAGTCGAGATGAAGGCTGGGTCAGAGTTGCTGATGTTTAAAGCCACGTCCTCTGTCTTTGCCAAGATACTGCTAGTCATCAGATCACACAGCACAGAGAACGACATGGAGCAAGTACTTAGTGACCATAAGTTCTCCCATACCAGTGGAACACTGATGCAAGCAGAAAGGTCCCTTCATCCAACCAATGATAATAGCAGTGTGATTCACCTTTTGGAAGGTTTTGTCTACAGCAATAGGCTGTCCTAACCTTCAAAAATGGAAATGATCTTGCAGGAGGTTATGTCAAGCTTATTGACAAAAAGGCACAAAGGTATGCTGCAATTAGGGTTGTTTTTGATAACTACACAAAATCATCTTCCTTGATGGGAGCTACATGGGAGCAATGGTGAGGCAAGCTGAGAAATCAGTTCTTACAAGGTATAACATTAACTCAGATTAGGGACATGGCCACATTCCTTGCAAGCAATGTCACAAAGAATTTGCCCATACCCTACCTGGCTCAGCAGTTTATTGAAAGAAGCACAGCAAACATGGTGACTGTTACATGCAAGACTGTTATGCCTAAGACTACCACGTTGGCAGTGGTGGGTGCGCTCAGGAGAAGACTGATACTCTCATGATCCTTCATGCTGTGGAGGTTGTAGCAGCTAGAGCCATAGTCCATATGTACATATAGGACAATGACGTTCTTCTGTTGGCTTTCTACAGAGGGCCACAGCTTGCAGAAAGTCTATACTTTCTGCACCGTTCTATTGCAGTTCATCTGTGATGCCCTAGGACAAAATAACGTAGCTGCCTTCATCAACTGGCATACACTAAAAGGGTGTGATACCTCAGCACACATCAGTGGGAAAAGGAAGCAGACATGCTTGAATGCCTTCATGGAATCACCATCTAATGTAACCTCTGCCATTCAAATGCTTGGGGAAGAGGATGCACTCTCAGAAGATGTAACTGATGGTTGTGAACTCTTCATGTGGAGCCTATTCTGCCCAATGGAAGTAAACTTTCAGGAGTCAGTAGCCTCAGATGGCATCTGTTTGAAAAGATGAAACCACCTTAATGTGCATTAAAGGAACACATCCTGCATGCCCTCTACAAGTCAAATTCTGGTCCCAGGACCTCGTTGAAAAGCCTAACATTTTTTACCCTTGCATACTTAGCTGGATAAAAAGGTAACAAGCTAATGGATGTGCTTTCAAGCAAGGCAGCTGCACGAGACTGTATCCTGGAACTTGTCAAGTGTTTCTGTGGTGCCAACTCCAGATGCCCCTATGAAATGCACCAGATGGTGCAGCTGCATTAAGCACAATATCACTTGCACCGAACTGTGCTAGTGTGGCTATAAAGATGATGTGTGTACCAGTGCGTTCTCCCCTCTTCCAAACGATAATGAGGATGAAGATGAGCAGGACTAGGGGATTGGGATGAAAGGTGAGCACAAAGAACTATGCAAAGAACTCTATAACTTATTTTGCCTTTTCCCCGTAATTAAATTTCAAATTGAGTGCTTTGGAATTATTTTTTAGATATGCTGGTACCTTCTACTTTAGCTAATAGATGGCTTCATCACTCAACACTAGTTAAGAACAACAATGTTAACTACTTCCATGACTAAGATGTGTAGAGAAAATATATTTTAGTGATTTTTCCCATAGGTTTATATATGCAAATCTATCAAAAAATACCCTTAACTGCCTTAAAAATTGAGAGTAAGATTTCTTATACATAAAGGGATAACTAGAACCAATAATTGCATCTTTGATACATATATCGAAAAGTCATACATATTTACATCAAACGATTGACTATCAAAAGATTTAGAGGCGTTCCTCTCCTCCTACCCTCTCCTACTCCCCAGTTATACACTGAATTATACATATAATTATAAACACATTCACACACACTCATACACACACACACACACACACACACACACACACACACACATATATATATATATATATATATATATATATATACATGTTTGTGTCCATGTGCATATGTGTATGTATGTATATTTATGATTTATATTATATATATATATATATACATATATGTATATGTATATATATACATATATATACATATACATACATACTGTATATATATACATATATATGTATATATACATATATATACACATTTATAAATATACATATATATAAACATATATATACATATACATATAAATACATAAACATATATATACTCATATAAATAAATATACATATATACATGAATATATATACATATACATATATATGCATTAACACACACACACACACACACACATATATATATATATATATATATATGTGTGTGTGTGTGTGTTAATGTATATATATGTATATGTATATATATTCATGTATATATGTATATATACAGTATACATATATATACATATACATTTATATATATATATATATATATATATATATATATATATACATATACATATATATACATATACATATATATATGCATATACATAAACATATACATACATATACATATACATATATATATACATATGTATATATATATATATTTATATATATTTAAAGATGGTCTTCATGAGACTAGAATATGTTAACATATTTTATGTGTGCATTTAAGAGATGTTTATCCATCTCATAAGGTGAGTTCCACTCACGTAGGATTAAGTAATGTATGTAAATTACATAGGATTTTCGTCATTCCTTTAGTTGTATTTTCATCCAGTTCCGTATATGTAAATTTATGTTATTTCAAAGAATCAAATTTTCACTTCACGTAGTTTTGTTACGAAGTCTTATGCAATCTTCTTAAAAGGTATGCTGTATGACACACACGCTAGGGATTGCATCGTGTTTCCATGTGGTTGAAAGAGGCATGAAGGTTCTAGTCTAAAGTTAATCTTTTTTTTTAATGTTACAAGAGAAGGAGGGTGGTGTTAGCTGACAGAGTTGCCTTGCCAAACAACAATAGTACCCCTTTTACAAATTACCAAGTTGGAAACCTTACGCCGCTAGAACCATGTCCCCGTGCCACGAGAATGATTTACTAGAAACTTCTAGAATTAATTAAGTTAATATATAAGGACATAGTAATGCATAGGAGACAGAGAGATCCAGCCTATCCCTTTGAAAGAGCCAACTTGCACCAGCCACTTCATAATTCCATTCAAACGTGAAGTGTTTTCCTCTCAAACATGAATATTGATTTCTTTCCAACATATACTGTGTATAGTGTTGTTCAAACATTGGTGATATTACTGTGTGACTAAGTTAAAAGTGTAGTGTGTTAATGTAGGTACATTTTTTATAAATAATTTGTGACTGGCCCTGTGTAATTTGGTTAAAAAGGTGAAGTGTAGGTCCTGTAGAGAGCGGGATTTCCCTGCTGTATGGGACCAGAAAAGCAGCCATCAACGTAAGTAAAGTAATATATATATAAATACTATATGTTTGGTTTCCAGACACAAGCCATAGTATAATATATTTTTGGTTACCAGACCCTTAGGATCAAGCGAGTCTGTTTTAAATAATGGTGATAACAGGGCCGTGTTTTGATTAAAGGTTTTGAATATTGTGTTGATAGGATTTTTGTGTATTGTTTGGATATATTTTTGGAAAGGTATTTAATATTGTTAAATCACAAGATGGCACAGTTTAATATACAAGAGTTTTTTAATAACCCAAGTGTTCAGGAGTTGTCAGAATCTAATGTAACTAAAGCACAGTGGCTCTCTATCTTAATGGCATGTGGCGGCCATGCAACGAGTCGGATGGTTAAAGCCCAAATACAGTGTCTAGCCTTGGAAGAGTTGATAAATTCGGGAAAGTTGTCAGAAGAGAAAATTGTAGAAGCTCGTGAACTGTTGGAGGAGGCTGAGGAAGAATTTCTAGTGGAGCAAGGAACAGTTGACCCACAAACTGAAGGCATAAAAGCAGATACAGATGTTGAGGTTGAGATTCGACGAATTGCAGGTGAGAAGAATTTGCTCAAGTTGAAAATGATGGCAGAACGAGAAGAAAGAGAGAGAAAATGCGAATAAATGGAAACAAGACGAGAAGAAGAGAGAGAAGAAAAATGGAAGTGCGAAAAAAAGGAAGCAAGATGAGAAGAAAGAGAGGCATAACGAGAAGAAAAAGAACGAGAAGAAGCCCGAGAGATTGCAAGACATGCGAGATACATGGAAGCAAGGAAAATCGCAAGACAAGAAGAAAAAGAGAGAAGACAAGAAGAAAAAGAGATGGAAGAAGCGGGGCATGCGCGGGAGTTGGAGCTGTTGAGCACCTGTGCACAGTCGACAACGCAGACAGAGAAGACCCCTACTAAGCACGAACCCATGTTTAATGTGTCGGATGCCCAGAGGTTAATTCCAGGTTTCACAAGAGGCCCCTGATGAGTTCTTAGATCAATTTGAAATGGCCGTATTGACGATGATATGACCAGAAGATAAATGGTCTGTATTATTGCAGCGTGTGCTCTCTGGGAAGGGCCGCATTGCTTACTTACCGTTATCTCAGGACCAGAGGAAGGAGTATCAAGAAGTGAAGAGGAGCGTACTGCAAGTGTATCAGATGACCCCTGAATAACATAATGAAAGGTTCCGTAGTTTGTGAAGGACAAGAAAATGACTTGCCTGGATTACGCTTATAAGGAGCGACAATGTTTTAAGAGATGGACAGAGGCTGCTAATGTAAAGGAGATGGCTGATTTAGAAGAATGTATAATACTAGAGTAGTATCAACAAGGAATTCCTGAACACATTCGAACGTACTTGAGAGAGAGAGAGAGAGAGAGAGAGAGAGAGAGAGAGAGAGAGAGAGAGAGAGAGAGAGAGAGAGAGAGAGAGAGAGGTGAAGAAACTTGATAAAGCAGCTTCGCTGAGTGAAGATCATAATATTATCAGTTGTAAACCCTCCTCGGGCATGAAGTTTCAACCATCGTTTCGACCAAGTGTCAAGTATTTGCCGAACCATGGAAACCAATTCAGTAATAACTACGTGAACAAGTTCAACAGTTACAGCGGAAGTAGCACTGGTATTATCCCTAAGCAGAATGCGATAGTACCACAGCCACTAACGTTGAATCGCCCTCCTTCATGTATCGTAAAAGACGTGCAGAAGGTTGACATTGTCTGGTTCAAGTGTGGCAAGAGACGCCAAATCAGTAGGGAATGTTGGTCAAACCAACAGAAAGCAGTCGCCCAAGTGATTAAGGATAACTTGACGTCACAGAATGGGAAGACGAAGAAGCAACCGGGAAAGGACAGAGAGGAAAATAAACCAGCCAACGTTTACATGACGAACAGGACGAACCCAAACAGATTTGATGCCTTTAAACCATATATTATGAAAGTATGTTAGCAGCAATAGACAGGAGTGAGTGGACTCCGGTCAGGATATTGCGCGACAAAGGTTGTAACCATAGTGTGGTGGTGCGAGGAGTACACCCGTTGGTGGAACAGTCTCTCACAGAGGACTCAGTTATTTTGAAGGGAATAGAAGGTGAAGAGGTTACCCCCTATTTGCGGTTTGAAACTGTCATGCGAATTGGTGACATGTAATTTTGACTTTGAGGTAAAGGATCCATTGGCTGTCGAAGGAGCAGACGTCCTGCTGATTAATAAGGTTGGTAGAGCGCCGTTAGTGCCTTGTCACATTGTAACGGAGAAACATTTAAAGTATAGTCCTGCGACTGAACTAGAGAAGGACTAACCGTATCTGTTTCTTAGTTGTGTTACGACTAGGAGTATGAAAAGGGGGTGAAAAAGAAGACAAATGAAATTGAAAGAGCAATGTACTTGGAGGATTTGTTTTCTGAAGAAGAGAATTCCCATGATGGATGCAAGAGGAGAACTCCCGAGTAAGCCCGAATGAAGAGGAACGACCGACGAGTGGACAAGAATATAAAGAAGAAACGGACCTGGAAGAAATTGAAAACTCAGCGTTAGAAGTAGGACAAGTGAGTAGGAAAAGGCAGATAGGATTGCAACGGAAGGATGCACCGTTAACAGAGTTATTGTACCGTGTGGGGGACGAGACGGAGGCACAGCAGTCTCCAATCTGTTATTATTTTAAGTATGGGTGTCTTATGAGGAGGCATAGGCCCACCGATATCACTGGTAATGCCGAATGGGAGATATATCGTCAGATATTAATTCCCGCACTGTTGAGAAGACAGGTGATCACGGTAGTGCACGAGACGGGACATATGGGATAAGGAAGACGACGGAGAAGATTACGAAACACTTTTTTGTGGCCTGGCATGCATAAGAACATGAGCCAGTTTTGCCATGAATGTCACGTATATCAAATGGCTGGAAAGCCCAACGAATACATTAAGAAAGTTCTCTTACACCTGATAGAAGTGCGAGGAGAACCCTTCAGCAAGGTAATGACTGACATTGTTGGACGAAAAAAGGTCACAAATATATGTTAACCTTGATGTGTCCAGTAACAAGATACCCACAAGTCATACCTGGCAGGAACATCAGTGCCAAAATAATAGCCGAAAAGCTACTAGACATTTTTACTAAGTTTGGTATACCGGAAATCATTCAAAGTGACAGCGGAACGAATTTCACATCAAAATTATTTCAGGACGTAACGAAACTGTTTGATGTAAAACAACAACTATCAACTGCTTATCATCCGGAGACCCAAGGTACATTAAAGAGATTTCATCAAACTTTAAAAAGTATGGTAACAAAGTTCTGTAACGAAACAGGAAATGAATTTGATATCGAACTATCGTTGATGTTATTCGAGGTACGTAATGCTTAGCAAGAAAGCATGGGATGTAGCCCGAATGAAAGACTATTTGGACGAGAAGTACGAGGACCGTTTAAAATGATAGCAGGAAAATGGAAGGACCGAGAGGAATCGGATGGAGACTATTTCAAGAATTTGAGGAAAAGGATCGGCGAGATAAGGAAATTTTCTCTAGAAAATCTTAAGACGAGTCAAGGAAAAATGAAGAAAAGGTTGGATATGAAAAGTAATGACAGACAGTTTTCGATAGGACAACAGGTATTAGTTTTCCAGCCGATAAGGAGATTCCCACTCACCAACAAGTTTCAAGGACCATTCAAGATTTTGAAACCCAAGGAAGAAGGAAAAGTCAAAGGAAAGTACACGTCAGCCTACTGAAACCCAACTTGAGCGAAAGCCCAAAGCTTCACAAGTATGTAAGGCGCAAGCCATACCATCCACGGGAGACGACGATGGATATGAGGTAGGGGCAGTAAGCAAAGTGAATAATTTGTCTATCATTCGGAATTTGAGAGAGAAATGAACTCCTTTGGACCAAGACCAACAAGAGGAATTAAGCCAATTAATTAGAAGTTTCCCTGAAATTGTCTCAGACGTCCTAAAACAAACCAACCTGATGAAGCATGAGATAAACCTCAAAACAATGGAAAGACCTTTTAAACAACGAGCCTATCAACTGTCGCTGTATCACTAATAAGTCATGACAAAAGAAGTGGACTATTTGTTACAAAACAGATTAGCCAAACAAAGTTCTAGTCATTACAGTTCTCCTAGCTTGCTCGTGACAAAACCGGACGGATCTTTTAGGATGTGTACGGACTACCGAAAGTTAAACTTGATCAGTGTGGCCGATAATTATTCATTCTGCTCATCGACAGTCTACTCGACAATATTGGACAAGAAACGTTCGTCTCCAGGATCAACTTGTTAAAAGGTTATTATCAAATTCCTTTAGACGACAACGCAAAATTGTTATCAGCTTTTATAGCCCTATTTGAGTTATATCAACAGACGCCATGCCCTTTGGTCCAATGAACGGCCCAGCTACTTTTCAACAAGTGATGGATAACCTTCTAGGATCGATAGAAGGACCAGGCGTATATCTCAACGATATTACGGTATATTCATTGACCTGGAAAGAACATCTCTGAATCCTGAAGAAGGCATTTCAAAAGCTGTGAGGAGCATATCTGATGATTAACCTGGAGAAGAGCAAATTTGGAAAGGCAACAGTTCGGTACTTGGGATTTGAAGTAGGACAAGGACGAATCGTCCCGGTAGCCGCTAACGTCGAGGGAATAAGGAAAGCACCACCCTAACTAGGAAGCAATTACATTGACTGTAGTTGCTCCCTTGACGGATTTGACTAGCCCCAAGAAAAATTTTGTATGGACTAGCGAGTGCCAGGAATCCTTCGGCAAGATAAAGGCCATTTTAACTTCGAAATCGATACTGCGAGCACCTGATTTCAATATGAAATTCCTTATCCAAGTGGACGCGTCAGATAACAGGATTGGAGCTGTTTTACTGAAAAAGGACGAGGAAGGAATTCTTCACCCTGTTTGTTTCATGTCGTCGAAACTGAAAAAACATCAGTGAGCCTACAGTTGAAAAAGAACTACTTTTGTTAGTCACACCGATAAACAAGTTTGGGGTCTATGTGAATCAATCATAATTCTTTAACTTTTGTGAATAAGATGAAAAATAATAATCAAAGGTTAACTAGGTGGTCATTATGTTTACAACCATATTGTATTAATGTAAAGTATATATCAGGTAAAGATGACGTGGTTGCAGATTGTTTATCTTGGGCTGAATTGATAGATTCCAGCCCGGAATAAATAATCTTTTTTGGGGGGAGCTATCTTACGAAGCTGGTCTAGTGTAGAGTAAATACAATAGTTTATTCAGGATTTATTTATATATATTTCATTTGTGCATTGACGAGATGAAAAGCCAGCTCTTAAGATAAGGTCCCCTCATGTAGACGCAAGGTATATTATGTAAATTACATAAGACCTTCGTCGTTCATTTCATTGTATTCTTTATTCAAGTTAGTATATGTAAATTTACGTTATTTTTAAGAATCAACATTTTATTTCACATATTTTTGTTACGAAGTCTTACGTAATCTGTTTAAGAGTGTTATGTGACCATATGAAATATGAACAAGGGTGTATGTAATGTTATTTTATATTTTATGAGGTATTGCGTCATGTTTGTGAAGAAATACGCAATTATTTTGGGTGCCAGGTGCTTTGGAAGTTTCAGGAGGGCCCTAGTGCTGGGACAAAGGGTGGGCGGAGCTAGCTGACTGAGAGAGCCGTCTGGCGTTGCGCAAGTACATGTTTAAGAAAGCAATACTTGGTAACTCTGACGCCTTAGGCCCAGCCCCCCACGCTTCCCAGATCTTTAGGAAGTTTCTGGAAGTAGCTAAGTTTCATATATAAGGCGACACCAGGGTTAGATAGATAGCAAGAGATTTCCAGCCTTAAGATCACCATCTTCCACACCTCTCACTCTTGCACTCAGCTCAGGTGTTTTAAAAGCGTTCAGTACCTATAGTGTGTCCTATCCAAAGTGATTTTTTGCCCCTGCATATATCGTGTGTAGCGAGTTAAAACGTTGCTGTAAATTTGGCAAGGATTTTAAATTCATGGTGTTGTGGCGAGTGTTGGCATTATGTAAAGTTTTTGTAAATGACCCTGTAATAACAAGAATAGATTTTGTATTGTGATCTGGTTATCTATTTTCACTAAGTATCAAACTTAAACATTGTATTCAAATTTAATTTCAAATGAAACAAGTGATTACATAATTTTCATAAGTATTTCTTTTTTCTTAGTCTAAGGTTTACTCAGATTTAATATTCAAAGTCAAGCAATCATACAATTTTCAGATAGTAAAATTTTTGTCTTAATCTAAGTTTTGTTCAGACTTAATATTTCAAGTGTTTTATTTATTTTATGTAAAGTCTTTCAAAGTGTTGTAATGCACATAGAATATATTTATTTAGGTAAAGAGTGTATCATTCCAGTCACCATTGTTTAGAATAGTATCCGCTCGTATCCCGTTGATGAACCATAGTAAGTTTATTTGTAATAATAATACCCAGTTACGTTTTAAGTGTACTTAAAAGACCTTTGGATATTCAGTGTTCTATTTATTGCTGTCTGGAAGTTATTTAGCTGTCTCAGAGTTCGTGTATTAATAATCTAAAGTGTAAAAGTTTTAATGTAAAAGCAAACAAACGAGTTTGAGATTCGAGAAGTTGATTAACTTGCCAGTCATAATATATATAATATATGTTTGGTTCCCAGACACGAGCCATGGTATAATATATATATATATATATATATATATAAATATATATATATATATATATATATATATATATATAGAGAGAGAGAGAGAGAGAGAGAGAGCATATATATATATATATATATATATATATATATATATATATATACATATATATAAGTATATATACATATATATATATAAACTTATATATATGTATATATATATATAAGTATATATACATATATACTATGTATAAATATACATATGTACATATAAACATTTATATATATATATATATATATATAGCATATATATATCCTCATTTTAATAAAGAGCTAGTTTCAGGCTATATATATATATATATATATATATATATATATACATACATACATATATATATGTATATAAATATATATATATATATATATATATATATATATATATATACATATATATACAGTACATATACATATATATACATATATATATACACACACACACATATATAAATATATATATACAGTATATCCTGTCAGCTTAGCGGCATTGCCAAACATATGATTACTTGGTCTTTTCCAGTCCCTCAGGTAGAAGGAGAGGGAGTAGTGTGTGGAGGCACCAGTTAGGAATTAACTGATAACTGAAATGAACATAGAACTACCTTTATATCGCGAAAAAGCAAGCTATAACAACAGTTTTCGTGAAAGAAGGTCGAAAAAATTCAAACTGATAAAAACATACAGGCAAAAACAAGTTATCAGTGTGAGGGGAGAGCGATACCGACAATAAAAAAAGAATACTGTTACAGAGTGCAAGCATGTGATACGCGTACGATACATGGATTCCCCCTAAAAAGACATAAATGTGAAATAAGGCGCCATGATCTTGAGAGGGGTACTGTAGACAGGTCATCTGGCCAGAGATATGGAGGTTTTAGGTGAATACTGGAGACCCAGTCTTCTTTGTCTCGCATGTTGAGGTTGAGGAAAGGGCCCGTATAAGGGGGCTTGCTAGTCTCGTTGGGCAGGAAAACATGCGTTGCCGAGTACAGATCTGTTGGTATGTGTTGCTCAGATTGGGGGTTTAAGTCTGGCAGCATGTATTAAATTT
Organism: Palaemon carinicauda; assembly: GCF_036898095.1. Taxonomy (NCBI): domain Eukaryota; kingdom Metazoa; phylum Arthropoda; class Malacostraca; order Decapoda; family Palaemonidae; genus Palaemon; species Palaemon carinicauda. The sequence goes on along the minus strand of NC_090762.1, from coordinate 59,825,132 downwards.
TCCCAAAACTACGTTCCATTGGCGCTGGAGATTGTCGGAGGAGGTTAGAGAAGGAAAAAAATCGGCAGGGATGATCAACGGGTTGCCATACACCATTTCAGCTCCCTGAGACATCCAGGGTGGCTTTAGGAGTAGTCCTTAGTCCCAAGAGGACCCAGAAAAGCTGAGCAAACCATTTGGAGTTCTTGCAGCAGGATGTTAAAGCGGCTTTGAGGGAATGATGAAAACATTCAGCCATACCGTTGGCTGCAGGGTTGTATGCAGTTGTTTGATAAAAGGTGATACCCAGGAGATTCGCTAATGTCCACAATTGAGAAGTGTAATTGGTACCCCTGTCGGAAGTAATATGCTCAGGGATACCAAATCTCGCTATCAATCCTGAGAGTAAGGCAGATGTACACAAGGCGGATGTTTCTTGGGAATATCTTCAGGCCAATGAGTGAAGCGGTCGATGACGGTAAACTGTAAAGGATATCTTTGTGAAGTGGTTAGGGGACCTACAACATCAACGTGAATATGGGCAAAGTGCTGCTGAGGTCAAGGTCTTCAGCAGCTGTGCAGTACAACAGCACGAGGGATGTGAAAGGCCATGACTGAAATCAAACACCTGTCGGCGCATGGGAGAAGGTATCCACGGTCTAGGTCTACTAGTACTGACGTCACAAAGGAGGGTGGCGTTGGAGTCATATTGAGAGGAACGTCCTCCTAACGGAAGGATATGCAGGATGTCCTACATGATTGGTGCTCTGGATCTTTTCATTGGGCTTCAGCCAAGGTGTTGTAATCCAATCCCAGGTGAATGGGGGCCAATGTGTTCCTTGACAGCGTATCGGCATCGGGATTAATTTTCCGAGGGATGTGTGAACAGTACAACTGTATTCAGCCACGGCAGAGAAATGTCGGCATTGATAGGCAGACTGGGCAACGGACTGTCAAGTGAAGGTTTGCACCAGAGGCATGTGTTTCGTGTAAATGACGAAGGGTATGACCTTCAAAGAAGTGGCAAAGTGCACCGCCAGCAATTTGTGGTTAAAAGTAAAGTAAGCGGATTCCTCATAGGAAAGTTTCCTACAAAATAAGTGGGGTGAGCCATTGACCACCTGCTCGAAGACTGCCCCAATAGCGAAGTCACAGGCATCCGTGGAGAGAAGTGCATGTGTAATGGGAAAAGCAAGAGCAGCAGCATTTGATATGGCATTCTTTGTATTGCAGAAAGCTACTTCTTGAAGAGGATCCCACTTCAGGCCTTTTGGTTTGCCCATGAGGGAGGCGTAGAGGGGGAGTAAGAGTGGTGGTGATGGCTGGCAGGAAACGGTGATGATAGTTGATTATGCCCTAGAATTCTTGCAGTGCTTTGACGGTCAAAAGTGTGGGGAAATTCTGAGCGGCAGCTACCTTCTCAGGGAGGGGGTGGTATCCTTCAGAAATGATGCGGTGCCCTAAGAACGCTACTTCGTTGGCGTCAAAGGTACACTTTTCATACTGGATTTAAAAAAAAATTCTGTTGTAGGCAGTCAAATAGGATGCATACATGACGAAGGTTTTCCTCTTTGGAAATAGAGAATACAAGTACTGTATGTCATCCACGTAACACACACAGAAGGGAGATCGCGTAAGATGCCGTCCATGAGACGTCAAAAAGTGCCCCCTGCATTACAAAGGCCAAAACAGGCTTAATTGAAGCTGTATATACCAAATGAGGTGGTGATGGCAGTCTTCAGGATGTCTTCTGGGTTCATGGGCACCTGATAATACCTTTTCAGGAGGTCAAGTGTGGAGGATACCTTAACTTTGTACAAGTAAGAGGTCACGTCGGCGATGTTTGGGAAGGGGTAATGATCCGGTTCTACCTGCAAGTTCAGGTGCCTGTAATCCCCATACGGATGCAGAGAGCCATCTTTCTTCAGGAGGATGTGCAAGGGTGACGACCTGCTTGGTCTTTTTTGGCAAAGGCCCATTTCTTTCATTCTGGCAAAAGCTTGTTTAGCGGCTGCCAAACTATCCAGTGCCAGACGTCAAAATCTGGCGAACACTTGGGGCCCCATTGTTTTGATATGGAGATAAATACTGTGCTTCGCGGGAACCATGGGCGTTTGATGAAGTTCTGGACGGATGGGTACGATGTGAGGAGGTGGGCGTAGGCATCCGTGGGTGCGTTGATGTGGAGAGCGAGGTCAGAGGGGGTGGGTTGAAGAGGCATCGAGGAGTACGAACCCGTGTTGACTAACCGTTGGTGAACTATATGTACCAGGAGGTAGAAGTGTGAGAGGATGTCGACACCGAGGATTAGCAATGTGACGTCAGCAACGAGAAACTTCCAAATATATTTGGCGCTTCCAAATGATAATGTGGGAGTTTCATAACCGTGAGTGGGTATCGCAGATCCATTGGCAGCCATCAAGCGGATGTCGGCAGGCCTAGACAGACTACATTGTGTCCTGGAGAGTGGCCTTGGCAGTAGAGAATGGCAAGCACCCGTGTCTACTAAAAATCGCACACCCGTACCTGCATCATGTAAAAAGAAAAGATTAGTGACAAGGGAGACCAACGCCGCAAGCAATGGCCTACTTACATGTTTTTTTGGCCACTGACAACCATTCGCACATTTCTTCGGAGCAGTTGTAGTAGCATAACTACATACGATGGGCGTCAGGATGTGGCTGGAGAGGTCGTTGGTTAAATAGGTGTCCACTTCGTCAGGAATGGAGGCATTGGTGGAGGTCTGGAAGGTGGTGAAGGGGCTGTCTATAAGGACATCAACTTTGTTCATCAGGTCTTTCATTGGCAAAATATTGACTTTGGGGATAGCAGCACGCATGAAGTAGATTCACTTCATGAGGAAAGCCATCTGGGGCAGGATGTAGGCGAGTGATACTGGTCATTCCCTGAGGGTGAGCAAAGTCTTTTGGTCCCCCAATGGTTGTTGAGAGAGCTGAAAAAGTTACGCTATGTGCGCGGTTGGCGATGGCGAGTACTGCTTCAGGAGGTATGATTTGAGGGCGTTGTACATTATTGCCGTGGTGTCTCCTTGCTCGCAGAGCCAATCGGAGATTTCCGGGAAAGTGTACTCAGGGATCACCACGAGAACGTAATTTGCTTTGGTACTTTACCGAGTTATGCCATTGATGCAAAGCTGGACTTCAGCACGCTGAAACCACGTGAACGCTTCTTCACTGGTGAAGGATGGTAGTTTCAGAGGCGTGGCATTGATAGTAGAGTCAAGTGTCTGGGGGCGGCATCATCAAACGATAAAACACAGCAGTGCAGGGGAAAGCGGTAGGGAGCTGGACACTTCGGTGGTCACCAATGTGCAGAGGCACCAGTTAGGTATTGACTGATAACTGGAGTGAACATAACTAACTTTATTTCAACAAACAGCGAGCTCTTATAACAACAGTTTCCGTGAAAGAAGGTCACAAAAATTTAAACTGGCTGATACAAGCACATAGAGGCAGAAACAAGTAATCAGTGCGAGGGGAGAGTGATAATAATATAAAAAAAACAGAAATACCATTATAGTGTACGAGCGTGTGATACAGCAGCCATACCCTGGTGAGAGGGGGTATCCTTAGAAGTACACTCAGAAACCATAATCTTCCACAAATTGTCCAAACTGCCGTGTTGTAGTTAGGAAAGGGGGAGAGGATGAAAAGGGCTGAATCAGTGTGTGCATATCTATCTTAGCATTAAGTTTTCATTTATGAGGGGTCGTGTACAGTAGTGTGCGTGTATATATATATATATATATATATATATATATATATATATATATATATACATATATATATATATATATCTATATACTGTATATATATGCATGCCTGATTATAGTTATAATATAGCTATATATACTGTGTATATATATACATATATATATATATATATATATATATATATATATATATATATATATATATATATATATATATATGTATATATATATATATGCATGTCTGCATATATATATATATATATATATATATATATATATATATATATATATATGTATATACACATGTAATGTTACCAAAAATCTCCCTATGCTTAGAAGTGGTAGTGACACACAGATAGTGGTAACCTTGCAGGTCTCTGCTGGTGCTTTTGCAATTGAGATTGCTCTTGATCCAAGACCAACTTTTTGTCTCATGGCTTCTGTTTGTAAATATATAGTGTTGGGTGTGTATGTATATGTACACACACACACACACACACACACACACACACACATATATATATATATATATATATATATATATATATATATATATAGTTTTTCGATAATGGCATCACACTGAAATCCCGATTTTGAAAAATCACACTAAAGAAAAGACATCCGTGGACATAAAAATGATTTCACAAAGAATCGTAATATTTATCAATATGTGTATTGATCACAATGGTACCATTTCATCGTATAACATTTTTTTTCACCGAATGTTTATTATTTCAGTAATAACCTCACTTATGTATAGAGTCTTTTAATCTGACTGGAGTCATATAGAAAAAAATTTCCCGGTTGGACAATGAGATGACAAAATCTATTATTTTTGAGACTGCATATCACAAACATTGTCACTTTACTTAAGCTACAACCCTAGTTCGAAAAGATGGATGCTATAAACCCATGGGCTACAATAGGGAAGATAGCCCTAAGAGGAAATGAAATAGGAAACAAGATAGAATAATGAGCCTGGGTGTTCCCTCAAGCAAGAGGCTATGGGACTAGAAAAAGACTAAAGAACTAAGGTTTTATTTTGGAGTGTTCTCCTCCAAGAAGAGCGGCTTACCATAGCTAGAGTATCTAGCTTATCTACCCTTCGAAAAGTAGATTAACATGGCAGGCATACACTTGATAAAAAAAGATAAAAACTACTTCAACGAGAATAATGTTCCTGTAATCCATGTCTCAATGAAATACAATGTCGCAAGCCAGCCGCATAGGACTGTTTCATGTACAGGTTCGCCCTGCACTCAAACCTCATCTTTTTATCATAAGTTCACTTTCTGGTATATTACCATTTATACAAAAAGATCGCCTAAGAGTTATTGGTAATGCAATGTTATAAAGGTCTTTCCGACCCTTTATCGTATCTACTCATCCTTTAGATACGTCGATAAAGGAGGGGGGGGGGGGGGGGAAGAATACCATATTGAATTGATTTGTAAGTGATTATATTTATGTTTATTGGGGTAGTAAAAGCGATGTGCGTCGTTATGCACACATGTTGAGTCTATAGGTGAGGATTATTATTATAGTCAATACACACTCACCACATATTCTTGAACATGTACGTATGTATGTAGGTAGGTATATGTGCGTGTACAGTGTACGCATTGTGTGCTTATATACAGTATATAAATATACCACCCACACACACATATATATTATATGATTATATAATTATGATTACTTATGTCAATTTTCACAACGATTAGATATACCACAATTCGTTAATCCTAACAATAGAATCCTCCTACTTCATCACTCAATCATTTATATGACACGATCCTTACATGGAATTCCCCGTAATCTTTATAAACTCACCATAATTACGATTTGAAAGTGAGCACGAGATCGCCCAAGAAGCAAATAGTTCCCTATTCCACTAATCTGTTATATTCCCGCAAGTCCCATAATTCTATTTCTCTGAATGTTTACAATTGTGGACGTCGATCGTCATACTGAAATGGGGAGCATAATTCATTCGTTATTGATTCCTGTTTTTTGGACCGTCGACGAAAGAGATGATGAGTCTATACAATAACTACTGGATAGGTTAGAATGTTTTATGAAGTACTGAGGAAGTAAAATAGTTTCGATGCTTTCCGAGTAGAATCCTTGTGATGAATAGGTCTGATAAGTATCAGTGGCGTGGCTAAGGGGGAGGGGGAGACTGGGGTCCTTTTTGAAAATTGGCTCCCCGGGTTGAGAGAGAGAGAGAGAGAGAGAGAGAGAGAGAGAGAGAGAGAGAGAGAGAGAGAGAGAGAGAGAGAGAGAGAGAGCTCTAAACCAGGGTCAGAAAATAAAAGTATGTATGTATACATTTAAAATTACAATCTACTCGCAAGGGTAAGGGGAGGAGGGCGGGGTGCTCTTTATTAACTCAGGCCCACAAATCTCTAGCTACACCCCTGAAAACTATTGTGTAAACTATTGTGTAAAACTTCGTTTGCTTTATGTAACAAACCAAAATTGAAAGTATGATGTACGGGATTAAATGTCCTCAAAATGATTGCTACAATTTTAGAGGAAAAACAATAATAAAGAAAAATATTAGTAACACCAAAGAAGAAGTGTTCATCTTAAAGTGTGAAGATGAATTCAGCCAAATTCCACGTCAATATATTATGATGTATTGACAACTTAAAATAAGGCAATCAGCTGTTCATGAAATATCAAACAAGTGAAGGATAGCGTCTGAATTATACAGCTACATTCCAGAATAAGAAGTGGAGCTGTATGAATTGAGACTTGAAAACCTGCTCAATACACATTCAATTGAATCATAAAAATACCAAAAAGAGCCATATTTCATGAATAATGGCGATATATAAAACGGAAGAATATCTCTGGAAATAAATTGTTGGTAATAAATTTAAAAAATTATGTTCTTGCAAGGTTCCTATTCAACCTAAAATGGGAAAACGTTTGATAGTGGTTTATAATAGTTTGTGCAGAAAGAGAAAAGAAAATGGATCGAGAGGGGTTTTAAGGTTTTGAAGAAAACGCTATCCGTCAAAAGTTTGCTGGGTAACTATTAAATATGTAAATATTATCCATTGGTGCCTAAATTTTATACTTATTTGAATTTCTTAAATGAAAGCAGGACTTGTAACATTGTTGAAGATTTCTATTGTATATCTAAACATAAGTCTAATGGAAAAATCAAGAATTCAATTATGTAACAGTCATTTTTTGGATCAGCTTAAAGCCAACCCGGTGACTTTTCTTTTTAATTCTCAATCCTACAATTATAAAAGTTTCATAAGTACGCTAACATCTTCTACAACAAGTGAGTCGTTAGAAGGAGCAACAGGAAAATGAATATAACACAATCAAATAAATAAAGTGACAAATTACGACTCTTACTCCAAAAGAATTTACCTTTTCGTATTTTCAGCATAATTATCAATGGCAACATATTTTGCTAAGGTAAATACAATGCATACTAGTTTCCTATTAGTCTATAGATCTTTTTATGAAATTATTTCCAAAATATCACCCGATCAACAAGGTTTCTTCTTTGCTACAACTCAAATGTTTTACGATAAAACTATTTGTTGTTGATCTTATTTTGTAGTCCAATACGCTTGATAACATCCCGCATTGGGACGATGGAAAAATGGGTGGATTTTTTATGTTTCTAAGAAATGAAAATAGATTGATTTTACGAATCAATTTATAAATGTACGGTGTTATTCTATCACTCCATATAGGTTTATGCCATTTACTTTTCATCTGTTCCATATCATCTCTTTCTACTTCGCTGGTTAGCTCCTGCAACGTTATCGTCGATATAAAATTATGAATGTTTTAACTATAACAATAACAACGAAAACTACAATAATAATGATAATGATAATAATAAATGTGTATTTTAATATAGGGCTTTAACAGAAATATTTAACCAACTAACTTCAGTTTTTGACGAATAACATCATCATTCACTTATTATTTCTATAAACAATTGACAAAGAAATACACACAACATCCCAGCACAGGACGAAATATGCGCATGAAATATATACCAATTCGATATTCAATGGCATAATTTTATATGGAAGCAAAACCACTTAATATTCAAGTTAAAATATGTTTCTTATCCTTCAGATAAAAAGCTGTCTGTGCTCCCAACGGCGATTAGGTTTCATGGTAAGTTTAGATATAATGAACACACCGAGGTGCTCCCTACGATGGCCAAAACCCCAGTTTATAGATTATAATAATGATAATCACGGTCGCGCATCCGGAAGTCTTTCGGAGTATGTAAACACGGTCCCAGACACCCTAACGCTATAATCATTGGACGCCCAATGAGAGAACCGGCCTTAAATTGAGCCGATAAAGTCTATTTAGGAACTAATACGTTATGCCACAGTTCCTACTGCCTGAACTTTCCTTGTGAAAAATGGAAGAAAAAAAAAAGAGAGGAAAATAATGATGATGAATACTCAAATACCTTTGGCGTACGTAATCCCCGCTTTGGCCAGCGATGAAATTACACCCAGTGGAAGCCAATTACCACATTGTAATGATTGTTTACGTTACGCAGAGAGTTGCCTGATAAATCCTTCATACACCTGGCATGGGATTAGACAGGATCCAAGTCTATCATAAGCAAAGCATGACTAGTAATGAGGGGGTTCAGTGTGTTCAGGAATCAACGGTGAAGATGGTTACGAACAAAGGTGAAAAATGTCCCTTTCAAATCAATTCTTTTTCCTGTAAGTCGACGCTGTAAAGATCCCCAAAAAAGGCCTAAACATGAAAATGCTTTATTAACCATAATCACAGGACACACGAGTCTCTCCAAGGCGTTTTTATTGTCAAGGAGCCATAATCAAGTACATGATTCGTTTAAAGGCATTTTTGTAATTTCGTGGTAAATCTTCGCATGATCTCGAAAAAAGAAAGCAGATATTGCAAGCATTTATCTTGCATGTTAACTCAAAATGTTTGCAATAAGTATTATGCTATCCTTTCTCTCACATGGCACGTCAACTGTAATTCATTGTGTACGATGGAGGAAAGAATCCTAGTAGATATGATGGATGTGGAATTGGTTTGCTAATAGAATTTCTTCATAAAAATAAACCCAGGATGAATGTGCATACATACATACAGTCTTTATATATATATATATATATATATATATATATATATATATATATATATATATATATAAAGTGTAGAGAGAGAGAGAGAGAGAGAGAGAGAGAGAGAGAGAGAGAGAGAGAGAGAGAGAGAGAGAGAGAGAGAGAGAGAGTAACCCAATGGAGGAGTATAATAGTTTAAGGTAATTTTTCAAGATCAGTCTGCCAGCAACTTTAAATTTCTATAAAATAAGCTCCTACACCAACCAGGTAAATTTACAAAAAGTAATTGTGGTAAATTTGTTTACTGCAGGAAGCGATTAAAAGTTATATACAACCACTTTGCAATCATACTCGTGATTAGAAACCCTAATCCCCATTATACACAAACACAATTTTCAGCGTGATAAAGGAGGTGGTTTAACCACACGGCTAATGTAGTTTCCTCAAAAATATTCCAGGATATAATAAAACGTGCACGGACCGTTTACCAGTCTGTGACAAAAGACTGTAGTTAGGAGAAAAAGATTGAGGATTTTTTTTTTTTTTTTTTTTTTGTGAAAAAGCAGTTCGGGTAATTAACTGATTGAATGTTTGTCAGATTGTGTAATGTGTTATCATAGTAGACAGTAACCAGAATTATTTTTAGTGGCCATATACGATGGTAATGATGAATATGGGACTTACTTGGTTTTAAAGAATAAAAACTTTCACCCAGCATACTACCGCTATGCTAAGAAGTTGCATAGCACATCGGTTAGGAAATAAAATTGCAAATCCATACGTCGGTCTGTTGCAAGCATTCGCCATTTCTGCCTTGCCATTCATGTTATGTTACAATAGCAATAACTAACAATATTTTAGGTTATGTTGGCCTATTGGAAACGTCTCTGACTGACTATCAGCCTCGATAGTTTCTTATAGTATCTGCTACCTCACCATCCTTGTGAGTTAAGGGTATGGGGTTTTGGGAAGCCTATAAGTGTACCTGCTGATTTATCAGCCACCATTGTCCCGTTCTCCCTAGTCTTAGCTTGGGTGGAGAAGGGGCTTGGGCGCTGATTATATGTATATATATGGTCAGTCTCTAGGGCATTGTCCTGCTATTTCTATTGTCATTGTGCCTTGTCTCTGCCATTCGTGAGTGACCTTTAATTCTTTTGATGTCAAATATTTTTGTGGATAATAATCATGCGACCTGGCAATGAGACCCACCTGGCACTGAGGCCAGGGGGTCATTGTGCACCGAGGTGCAACTGGAGTGGAAGGACGTAGCTGCACCTTGGGGTAAAAGTTAAAAAAGGTCTGACAGCAAGATGAAAGAAATAGTACTGGAAGTAAAGGAGACGGCTAAAAAGTAGGTATAGTTATGGGCCGAAGGGAATTTGTAAATATTTCAAAATAATGCCACCAGTGTACCGATTAAAGACCACTGATGGCACTAACCCCCTACAGAGCCAAGAAACCTACGTATTAACTAATACTTTACAAACAAGAAAACATTTGTCAGCGACTTTATCTTTTCTATAATACCAAAAATTTAGTATTCCTGAGGATATTATTCATTGCAGCATATGTATTTGGCCATTCAAATAATGATACCTTTTTTATGCTATCAAATGATACACGAAATAGAAAAGTTTTCATCACTCGCTAATCAGGGATCATTACCTTCATTGTATGGTAGTTTTCTACTAGATCTATGATTTTAGTCTTTACTAATTTCCTAACTTTTGACATTGAAAATTGGATGATTCAGTCTCGAGATGAATAGTAGATTAAGTAATGTAAGCAATAACATCCGAAACTTCAATCTAGTGGAACAAATAATATATAATTTGGAATTTTTTGTCATTTTCTTTCATAACATGTTTCAATGTATTCAAGTTATAAAGCATTTAGTGATCCGACTTTTTTCTTAAGAATACTTTGAGTTACCGATGTAAATACTTATTAATCGTCATGCTTGAAAACGTATAACAATGTTACTAGGAAGTTAAGAAGTGTCCTAATGTTTTATATATGAGCAATCGTAGCAATTATGACTAATATCTCTAGCAGGAAGTAGTTTAGATCACCGTGGGAAGACATCTTGTTTGACTTTTCCTTTAGTTTTATGAAAATATATCACTTCCTCTACTATCTCTAACCTCTCTTACTTTAAAGTAAGTGCAAGCTACTCGTGTTGCACACAAGCATTCACATTCACCTTCCACTGAGGAAAGTGCTATATGCTGGTGACGTTCACACGACTAAACGAAACAACCACCGCAAAATGGTCAAAGTACTGAAAGCATTTGTTTTCCCTCATAACCAAAAATATGTCTTTGTTCTCTCATATGAATGTACATTTTATTCATGCTGGACACAGGATGGTTGATCATCTTGACGCGTTGTTGGCAATTTATCATAGTCTTTGCCTTATTTCTTATTAATAGTTACTTTAAATATAAAAAAAGTAATGTCATATTCCATTGTTTGTCTATACCATGGATTTTAGAATCATGTAAGATCTAGAGCCTCCAGAAAAAAATGCAAATCAGACTCAGTAAAAAATTTTGATACAGCAAGCAATAAAGAATTATTATTATTATTATTACTATCCAAGCCACAACCCTAGTTGGAAAAGCAAGATGCTACAAGCCCAGGGGCTCCAACAGGGAAAAATAGCCCAGTGAGGAAAGGAAATAAGGAAATAAATAAATGAAGAGAACAAATTAACAATAAATCATTCTAAAAAAAGTAACAACGTCAAAACAGACATGTCATACATAAACTATTAACAACACCAAAAACAGATATGTCATAAATAAACTATAAAAAGACTCATGTCCGCCTGGTTAACAAAAAAGCATTTGCTCCTACTTTGAACTTTTGAAGTTCTACTGATTCAACTACCCGATTAGGAAGATCATTCCACAACTTGGTAACAGCTGGAATAAAACTTCTATAGTACTGGGTAGTATTGAGCCTCATGATGGAGAAGGCCTGGCTATTAGAATTAACTGCCTGCCTAGTATTACGAACAGGATAGAATTTTCCAGGGAGATCCGAATGTAAAGGATGGTCCGAGTTATGAAAAATCTTATGCAACATGCATAATGAACTAATTGAACGACGGTGCCAAAGATTAATATCTAGATCAGGAATAAGAAATTTAATAGACCGTAAGTTTCTCTCCAACAAATTAAGATGAGAATCAGCAGCTGAAGACCAGACCGGAGAACAATACTCAAAACAAGGTAGAATAAAAGAATTAAAACACTTTTTCAGAATAGATTGATCACCGAAAATCTTGAAAGACTTTCTCAATAAGCCTATTTTTTGTGCAATTGAAGAAGACACAGACCTTATATGTTTCTCAAAAGTAAATTTGCTGTCGAGAATCACAGATGGATATATGGCATTATACTAGTAGTCATTCCGAGCCTTTGCAATTATAATTATAACCCTTTCCTTAAAAATAGTCGACGAGGAATTAATAGACTAGCCTCCCGGCTAATATAGTGGTAACGTGTTCTCTTAGCATTAGCATGCCAGCAGATCGGTCCCAGCCCGGAAACGTGAGTTTAAGCTGTTTACTGGGGAGGCCACTGATTCTGATGAAGCTGAACTGATAACAGACTCATTTAACCTTAAATTTGTGGTAGTGGTAGCCTATTGGAAACGTCCCTGCCTAGCAATCTGATGAACTGGGGTTCGAGATACGCTAAAGCTAAATACTGTAGTTTCTTGTAGTGTCTGCAACCTTACTATCATCCTTCGTGAGCTATCGATGGGGGGAGATGTTTATTGGGCCTATAGGTCTACCTGCTGAGTCCTCGACAGCCATTGTCTGTCCATCCATGGTCCCAGCTTGGGTGGAGAGGGTTTGAGTGCTGGTTATACGTGTATATGACCAGTCTCTAGGGCAGGGGTTTTCAACCTTTTTCTCCCCACGTACCCCTTTGGGAATTTTTAATGTCAGAAATGTACCCCCTTCCCTTTGTATAAAATTGAAAACAAAACCTCATATTGGTAAATATTCTATTCCGTGTATTTTTCAGTTCTACACTGTAAGAAATCAAATAAACTACTCTTCTGATAATAACCAATAATATCGTGAACAAAAAATTCCGTAAATACATGATATTTAAAAACATTTGAAATAATAACTTTTCCATTGGTTATGCAGTAAATTTTCAGGGTTAGCTATGGTACTGACCTGCAAAAACAAAATATATTATCATTACATAGCTGCAAAGGGAGTTAATGAGATGGCCGACACTGTTTTTCACCAATTAGCTTAGTTAGCTAAGAAGCAGTTTTTGCTTCAGCACATCTAAGGTCGGCTTCCAGATTTAATCGAGACCTTAATTTTGATTTTATGATAAGTAAGCTGGAAAACCCAGTTTCACACAGATATATTTATAGGAAAAGTAACAAAAAACGTAGAGGGTCCTCTGCCACATATGGATATGACTTTAATATTTTGCACCAGAACTTGAGTAAAGACTTTCTCAAAGAGATTACTAGATCTGGAGTCATTCACAAAGTCAATAAATTCTTCCTGAATTGCATCATTGTCAGAAGCAATATCAGTATTGAAAGGGTCTCTATTCAGCTTCAAGATTCCTTCAGACACATCAGGTAACTATCTCTTGATTTTTTCCTTTGGCAGTGAGGGAAGGTGATCCACTATTTAGGTTATCACCTGATCTGATATGTTCTGCCTGTCAGCAAGTGTCTCAAACACGTCAAAATTACCGTTCTTAACTTGTGTGTCCCAAAATTCCAGCTTCATCTGAAAACTCTTCCATTTGTTAACAGCATCATTGACAACAGCATCAGGTCCTTGCAAAGATTTTTTCAAATCATTTAGACGTGAAAATATGTCAACTATCTAGGCAAGGTAAGTTATCCACTTTGGATAATTCAGCTTTGCAAGATACATCAGAGTTACCTTCTTATCACTACAGCTAAAGAACAATTTCAGTTCATCCTTTAACCCATACACCTAACAACCTTACCACGAGATAACCATCGAACCTCTGTGTAGTATAGGAGTATTTCGTGAGTAGAATCTAAATCTGAGCACAGAAGTATAAATAGTCTAGAATTAAGAGCATTTGACTTTACGAAGTTGACCATCTTTACCAAGTCATCAAGCACCTCTTTGAGCTCAGTTGGCAGTGTCTTGGCTGCTAATGCCTGCCTGCGTATCATGCAGTGCATATGTTTTACCTTCCTGTTAATAACTTTAATCCTTGCTTTAAATCCAGATTGACTGCCTAACATTGCATGAGCTCCATCTGTTGTGCAACCACATAAATTTTCCCAATCTAAACCCTCACTTTCAAAGAAAGAACTAACTAGCTCAAAAATATCTGAACCGATAGTTGAAGATTCGAGTGTGACAAAAAAGTCTTTTCCTTAAAGTCATCATCTTTGATGTATCTCATGAAGACCAGCAATTGAGCATTTTTATTTACGTCAGTCATTTCATCCAACTAGAAAGCAAATATCCCTAAGGGTGCTGTTGTTTTTTTCAGAAACCACCTGGTCTTTGATATCTTCGGACATGTCGAATATACGTTACTGAACAGTGTTATCTAGGTTGGCCAGGCCACCAGCCACCCGTTGAGATACTACCGCTAGAGAGTTATGGGGTCCTTTGACTGGCCAGACAGTACTACATTGGATCCTTCTCTCTGGTTACGGTTCACTTCCCCTTTACCTACACATTACCGAATAGTCTGGCATATTCTTTACAGAATCTCCTCTGTCCTCATACACCTGACAACACTGAGATTACCAAACAATTCCTCTTCACCCAAGGGGGTAACTAATGCACTGTAATTGTTCAGTGGTTACTTTCCGCCCCTTTAGTTATGGTAAGCAGCTCTTCTAGGAGGACACTCCAAAATCAAATCATTGTTCTCTAGTGTTGGGTAGTACTATAGCCTCTGTACCATGGTCTTCCACTGTCTTGGATTAGAGTTCTCTTGCTTGAGGGTACACTCGGGCACACTGTTCTATCTAATTTCTCTTTCTCTTGTTTTGTTAAAGTTTTTATAGTTTATACTCAGATGACGCCACACGTGAATCTTCTACACTACACAGTATCAGGATATACGAAAACTAATGCAAAATTCTTCTTAAAGGGGCATAAGTGATTAGATATATTAAGTTAATTGCATAGAAGCAGACCACTGAAACTGAAAAGAATTACATGATTAATCATGCTAACGTTAAAAAGAACAGGTAGTTTGTGATGATTATTGTTGAAATCGACAAAGCATTCGGATATTAATATAGTATCATCAAAGAAAAAGTCCCTAAGAGACCAAACAAGCAAAAAGGTATCAGCACCATTCGCTATCACTTTACGACTATTGAGTGATGACTGGTCACACTGGTGCCGCGGTGCGACTGCGACCGTGCATTCCCGAATCCCAAGTACCAATCACAACAACTGTTTCTGTCCAGTACGCGTACAGAACCCGTCAGGTAGCCAGGCTCCTTACTCTGTACCCCTTACCCTAACGACGCAGGAGACCTTTAATCGATAGTATAGCGACACCTTCGCCTTCAGACTCATTCGCGATCACTTTTAATGCTTCATGCAAAGAAAAACATCTATACAGTATCGATTCATAGCATACATTTTTTACACACCATGAAATTCCTTTGACAAATTAAGTCACGGAAGATTGTATAGTCAACTCTGTACATAATGTCTACTACTTATATCTTATAAAAAATTAATTCATCCTTCGATATTAAGAGGTATTTGTGGCTTATTTGAATAGAAATTCATGAGTGTTAGTGATTAATTATCTTACATCTACTTGTATACACATATAATATTATTATTGTTATTATTATTATTTTACTTGCTAAGCTACAACCCTAGTTAGAAAAGCAGAATGTTATAAGCCCAGAACTACAATAGGGAAAATAGTCTAGTGAGGAAGATAATAAGGAAATAAATAAACTGATAGAGAAGCAATGAACAATTAAAATGTGTTAAGAACAGTAACATAATTAAAATAAATCTTTCATGTATAAACTATAAAACCTTAAAAAAAAATAAATAAGAGAAAGAGAAATAAGATAGAATAGTATGCCCGAGTGTACCCTCAAGCAAGAGAACTCTACCCGAAGACAGTGGAAGACCATGGTACAGAGGCTATGGCACTACCCAACACTAGAGAACAATGGTTAGATTTTGTAGTGATCTTCTCCGAGAAGAGCTACTTACCATAGCTAAAGCGTCTCTTCTACCCTTACCAAGTGCAAAGTAGCCACTGAACATCTAATGTACAGTGCAGGATTTAACCCTTGAGCGAAGAAAAACTGTTTGGTAATTTTAGTGTTGTTAGGTCACAGGTGTATGAGGAACGAGGAGAATATGGAGAGAATAAGCCAGAGTATTCGTTAAGTGTGTAGGGAAAGACAAAATGAGCCATAACCAGAGAGTGTGATCCAATGTAGTACTGTTTGGCCAGTCAAAGGACCCAATAACGCCCAACTGTAGTATCTTAACGGGTGGCTGGTGTTGTGGCTAACCTATTACCTAATATATATATATATATATATATATATATATATATATATATATATATATATGGGTGTGTGTGTGTTTGTGCGAATTTGTGTGCATGCAGTATATATTATCATTGCTATTATTATCATCATCATCATCATCATCATTATTATAATTATTACTATTGCTGTAATTATTATTATTATTATGATCAACATTCCTAGCCAAGTAACAACTTAATTAGAAATAACAAGTCCCAGGGCGAGGAAAAACAGGAAATAAATAAACCATATCCGAGAAGTAATGAGCAAAAATGTATAATATTTTAGGATCAGTAACATCGTTAAAACAGATCGTTCACTATGAGAGAGAGAGAGAGAGAGAGAGAGAGAGAGAGAGAGAGAGAGAGAGAGAGAGAGAGAGACTCGCACTGATGATTCTCTCACTATTCTTCATAAATAGCCTTTTCTAAACTGGTTCCCCTGTCACTCATACTCCAAGTGTAATGTTCAATTAATACTCATCCTGCTTGCTAAGAGTTAAGTTCCTTTGACGTTCAATGGAGACACTATAACCACTTAAAATTTAAAAGGAAAGTAATTTGATACGACTACAATAATATTTGTACAACAAGGTACAGTGACCATCCGTTTGCCAAGTCCAAGCTAAAAATGCTAACAAGTTTGCGATGAAATGGAAAGCTTCCGTGTATGGATTTTGTTTTTAGTTCAACAAATTCAATCCAAAGGCAATTGATTTTGATATGCATTGATGTGTGGGTGTTACCCTTTGTAAGGAAATGAAGGAAAATGTTGCTGAAGTGGAAAGAAAAGAGCTCTAGAATAATGCAAGTAAAACTGTGCTGTGGGGGACATATTCTAAATGTATTCAGTGCATATGCACCGCAAGCGGGTTTTGAGGAGGAAATTAAAAATCTATTTTGGAAGGAAATGGATGAAGAGAGGATGATAAGAGCTGGAAGAGGTGACCTGAATGGACACATAGGAAGATATTAGTAGGATTCATGGAAGACATGGTATTATTATTACTATTGTTACTTGCTAAGCTACAACCCTAGTTAGAAAAGCGGGATGCTATAAGCCCAGGGGCTCCTACAGGGAAAATGGCTCAGTGAGGAAATGAAACAAAGGAAAATAAAATTTTCTAAGAGCAACAAGATTAATATAAATATCTCCTATATAAACTATATAAAACTTTTCCAATCAAGAGGAAGAGAAATAAGATAGAATAGTGTGCCCAAGTGTACCCTCAAGCAAGAGAACTCTAACCCAAAACAGTGAAGACCATGGTATAGAGGCTATGGCAATACCCAAAGATTAAAGAACAATGGTTTGATTTTGGAGTGTCCTTCTCCTAGAAGAGCTGCTTACCGTAGCTAGAGTCTCTTCTACCCTTACAAAGAGAAAAGTTACCACTGAACAATTATAGTGAAGTAAGAAGAATTGTTTGGTAATCTCAGTGTTGTCCGGTGTAAGAGGACAGAGGAGATTGTATAAAGAATAGGCCAGACTATTCGGTGTGTGTGTGTGTGTGTAGGCAACGGGAAAATGAACCGTAGCCAGAGAGAAGGATCCAATGTAGTACTGTCTGGCCAATTAAAAGACCCAATAACTCTCTAGTGATAGTATCTCAACGAGTGGCTAGTGCCCTGGCCAACTTACTACCTTGGTATGGGGAATTTAAAGGCAAAAGGAGAACTAATTGTAGAGTTTTCATTGTCTTTTGATATGACAATAAACAACCCGTTTTTTGGGGGGGGAAGTATTGATTATACATACAACATATACTGTAGTAACGGAGGGAGACAAGCATACATTTTCTGCTGTATAGAAGGAACCTTCTGCCGAAAGTAAAAAATTGTAAAATTATAAAAGGTGAAACTATCCGTCTTCAACATAGGTTAATTGTGTCAGACTATTTTGATAAGGAATGTGGCACAAAGGAAATTGAAGCCCAAGGCTAAAAGATCAAGAAATGAGAGAAATATTTAAGGGAGCAGTTCGGCACATCATTAGATAAGCAAACGATATGAACATCTTGTGGGTAAAATATAGCACAATGATATTTTAGCTGCTAATGCCTGCCTGCGTATCATGCAATGCATATGTTTTACCTTACTGTTAATAACTTTAATCCTTGCTTTAAATCCAGATTGACTGCCTAACATTGCAGGAGCTCCATCTGTTGTGCAACTACATAAATTTTCCCAATCTAAACCCTCACTTTCAAAGAAAGAATTAACTAGCTCAAAAATATCTGAACCGGTAGTTGAAGATTCGAGTGTGACAAAAAAGTCTTTTCCTTAAAATCATCATCTTTGATGTATCTCATGAAGACCAGCAATTGAGCATTTTCATTTACGTCAGTCATTTCATCCAACTAGAAAGCAAATATCCCTAAGGGTGCTGTTGTTTATCTCAGAAACCACCTGGTCTTTGATATCTTCGGACATGTCGGATATACGTTACTGAACAGTGTTATCTAGGTTGGCCAGGCCACCAGCCACCCATCGAGATGCTACCGCTAGACTAGAGTGTTATGGGGTCCTTTGACTGGCCAGACAGTACTACATTGGATCCTTCTCTCTGGTTACGGTTCACTTCCCCTTTACCTACACATTACCGAATAGTCTGGCATATTCTTTACAGATTCTCCTCTGTCCTCATACACCTGACAACACTGAGATTACCAAACAATTCCTCTTCACCCAAGGGGGTAACTAATGCACTGTAATTGTTCAGTGGTTACTTTCCTCTTGGTAAGGGAAGAAGAGACCCTTTAGTTATGGTAAGCAGCTCTTCTAGGAGAAGGACACTCCAAAATCAAATCATTGTTCTCTAGTGTTGGGTAGTACTATAGCCTCTGTACCATGGCCTTCCACTGTCTTGGATTAGAGTTCTCTTGCTTGAGGGTACACTCGGGCACAATGTTCTATCTAATTTATCTTTCTCTTGTTTTGTTAAAGTTTTTATAGTTTATACTCAGATTACGACACACGTGAATCTTCTACACTACACAGTATCAGGATATACGAAAACTAATGCAAAATTCTTCTTAAAGGGGCATAAGTGATTAGATATATTAAGTTAATTGCATAGAAGCAGACCACTGAAACTGAAAAGAATTACATGATTAATCATGCTAACGTTAAAAAGAACAGGTAGTTTGTGATGATTATTGTTGAAATCGACAAAGCATTCGGATATTAATATAGTATCATCAAAGAAAAAGTCCCTAAGAGACCAAACAAGCAAAAAGGTATCAGCACCATTCGCTATCACTTTACGACTATTGAGTGATGACTGGTCACACTGGTGCCGCGGTGCGACTGCGACCGTGCATTCCCGAATCCCAAGTACCAATCACAACAACTGTTTCTGTCCAGTACGCGTACAGAACCCGTCAGGTAGCCAGGCTCCTTACTCTGTACCCCTTACCCTAACGACGCAGGAGACCTTTAATCGATAGTATAGCGACACCTTCGCCTTCAGACTCATTCGCGATCACTTTTAATGCTTCATGCAAAGAAAAACATCTATACAGTATCGATTCATAGCATACATTTTTTACACACCATGAAATTCCTTTGACAAATTAAGTCACGGAAGATTGTATAGTCAACTCTGTACATAATGTCTACTACTTATATCTTATAAAAAATTAATTCATCCTTCGATATTAAGAGGTATTTGTGGCTTATTTGAATAGAAATTCATGAGTGTTAGTGATTAATTATCTTACATCTACTTGTATACACATATAATATTATTATTGTTATTATTATTATTTTACTTGCTAAGCTACAACCCTAGTTAGAAAAGCAGAATGTTATAAGCCCAGAACTACAATAGGGAAAATAGTCTAGTGAGGAAGATAATAAGGAAATAAATAAACTGATAGAGAAGCAATGAACAATTAAAATGTGTTAAGAACAGTAACATAATTAAAATAAATCTTTCATGTATAAACTATAAAACCTTAAAAAAAATAAATAAGAGAAAGAGAAATAAGATAGAATAGTATGCCCGAGTGTACCCTCAAGCAAGAGAACTCTACCCGAAGACAGTGGAAGACCATGGTACAGAGGCTATGGCACTACCCAACACTAGAGAACAATGGTTAGATTTTGTAGTGATCTTCTCCGAGAAGAGCTACTTACCATAGCTAAAGCGTCTCTTCTACCCTTACCAAGTGCAAAGTAGCCACTGAACATCTAATGTACAGTGCAGGATTTAACCCTTGAGCGAAGAAAAACTGTTTGGTAATTTTAGTGTTGTTAGGTCACAGGTGTATGAGGAACGAGGAGAATATGGAGAGAATAAGCCAGAGTATTCGTTAAGTGTGTAGGGAAAGACAAAATGAGCCATAACCAGAGAGTGTGATCCAATGTAGTACTGTTTGGCCAGTCAAAGGACCCAATAACGCCCAACTGTAGTATCTTAACGGGTGGCTGGTGTTGTGGCTAACCTATTACCTAATATATATATATATATATATATATATATATATATATATATATATATATATATATATATGGGTGTGTGTGTGTTTGTGCGAATTTGTGTGCATGCAGTATATATTATCATTGCTATTATTATCATCATCATCATCATCATCATTATTATAATTATTACTATTGCTGTAATTATTATTATTATTATGATCAACATTCCTAGCCAAGTAACAACTTAATTAGAAATAACAAGTCCCAGGGCGAGGAAAAACAGGAAATAAATAAACCATATCCGAGAAGTAATGAGCAAAAATGTATAATATTTTAGGATCAGTAACATCGTTAAAACAGATCGTTCACTATGAGAGAGAGAGAGAGAGAGAGAGAGAGAGAGAGAGAGAGAGAGAGAGAGAGACTCGCACTGATGATTCTCTCACTATTCTTCATAAATAGCCTTTTCTAAACTGGTTCCCCTGTCACTCATACTCCAAGTGTAATGTTCAATTAATACTCATCCTGCTTGCTAAGAGTTAAGTTCCTTTGACGTTCAATGGAGACACTATAACCACTTAAAATTTAAAAGGAAAGTAATTTGATACGACTACAATAATATTTGTACAACAAGGTACAGTGACCATCCGTTTGCCAAGTCCAAGCTAAAAATGCTAACAAGTTTGCGATGAAATGGAAAGCTTCCGTGTATGGATTTTGTTTTTAGTTCAACAAATTCAATCCAAAGGCAATTGATTTTGATATGCATTGATGTGTGGGTGTTACCCTTTGTAAGGAAATGAAGGAAAATGTTGCTGAAGTGGAAAGAAAAGAGCTCTAGAATAATGCAAGTAAAACTGTGCTGTGGGGGACATATTCTAAATGTATTCAGTGCATATGCACCGCAAGCGGGTTTTGAGGAGGAAATTAAAAATCTATTTTGGAAGGAAATGGATGAAGAGAGGATGATAAGAGCTGGAAGAGGTGACCTGAATGGACACATAGGAAGATATTAGTAGGATTCATGGAAGACATGGTATTATTATTACTATTGTTACTTGCTAAGCTACAACCCTAGTTAGAAAAGCGGGATGCTATAAGCCCAGGGGCTCCTACAGGGAAAATGGCTCAGTGAGGAAATGAAACAAAGGAAAATAAAATTTTCTAAGAGCAACAAGATTAATATAAATATCTCCTATATAAACTATATAAAACTTTTCCAATCAAGAGGAAGAGAAATAAGATAGAATAGTGTGCCCAAGTGTACCCTCAAGCAAGAGAACTCTAACCCAAAACAGTGAAGACCATGGTATAGAGGCTATGGCAATACCCAAAGATTAAAGAACAATGGTTTGATTTTGGAGTGTCCTTCTCCTAGAAGAGCTGCTTACCGTAGCTAGAGTCTCTTCTACCCTTACAAAGAGAAAAGTTACCACTGAACAATTATAGTGAAGTAAGAAGAATTGTTTGGTAATCTCAGTGTTGTCCGGTGTAAGAGGACAGAGGAGATTGTATAAAGAATAGGCCAGACTATTCGGTGTGTGTGTGTGTGTGTAGGCAACGGGAAAATGAACCGTAGCCAGAGAGAAGGATCCAATGTAGTACTGTCTGGCCAATTAAAAGACCCAATAACTCTCTAGTGATAGTATCTCAACGAGTGGCTAGTGCCCTGGCCAACTTACTACCTTGGTATGGGGAATTTAAAGGCAAAAGGAGAACTAATTGTAGAGTTTTCATTGTCTTTTGATATGACAATAAACAACCCGTTTTTTGGGGGGGGAAGTATTGATTATACATACAACATATACTGTAGTAACGGAGGGAGACAAGCATACATTTTCTGCTGTATAGAAGGAACCTTCTGCCGAAAGTAAAAAATTGTAAAATTATAAAAGGTGAAACTATCCGTCTTCAACATAGGTTAATTGTGTCAGACTATTTTGATAAGGAATGTGGCACAAAGGAAATTGAAGCCCAAGGCTAAAAGATCAAGAAATGAGAGAAATATTTAAGGGAGCAGTTCGGCACATCATTAGATAAGCAAACGATATGAACATCTTGTGGGTAAAATATAGCACAATGATATTTTAGCTGCTAATGCCTGCCTGCGTATCATGCAATGCATATGTTTTACCTTACTGTTAATAACTTTAATCCTTGCTTTAAATCCAGATTGACTGCCTAACATTGCAGGAGCTCCATCTGTTGTGCAACTACATAAATTTTCCCAATCTAAACCCTCACTTTCAAAGAAAGAATTAACTAGCTCAAAAATATCTGAACCGGTAGTTGAAGATTCGAGTGTGACAAAAAAGTCTTTTCCTTAAAATCATCATCTTTGATGTATCTCATGAAGACCAGCAATTGAGCATTTTCATTTACGTCAGTCATTTCATCCAACTAGAAAGCAAATATCCCTAAGGGTGCTGTTGTTTATCTCAGAAACCACCTGGTCTTTGATATCTTCGGACATGTCGGATATACGTTACTGAACAGTGTTATCTAGGTTGGCCAGGCCACCAGCCACCCATCGAGATGCTACCGCTAGACTAGAGTGTTATGGGGTCCTTTGACTGGCCAGACAGTACTACATTGGATCCTTCTCTCTGGTTACGGTTCACTTCCCCTTTACCTACACATTACCGAATAGTCTGGCATATTCTTTACAGATTCTCCTCTGTCCTCATACACCTGACAACACTGAGATTACCAAACAATTCCTCTTCACCCAAGGGGGTAACTAATGCACTGTAATTGTTCAGTGGTTACTTTCCTCTTGGTAAGGGAAGAAGAGACCCTTTAGTTATGGTAAGCAGCTCTTCTAGGAGAAGGACACTCCAAAATCAAATCATTGTTCTCTAGTGTTGGGTAGTACTATAGCCTCTGTACCATGGCCTTCCACTGTCTTGGATTAGAGTTCTCTTGCTTGAGGGTACACTCGGGCACAATGTTCTATCTAATTTATCTTTCTCTTGTTTTGTTAAAGTTTTTATAGTTTATACTCAGATTACGACACACGTGAATCTTCTACACTACACAGTATCAGGATATACGAAAACTAATGCAAAATTCTTCTTAAAGGGGCATAAGTGATTAGATATATTAAGTTAATTGCATAGAAGCAGACCACTGAAACTGAAAAGAATTACATGATTAATCATGCTAACGTTAAAAAGAACAGGTAGTTTGTGATGATTATTGTTGAAATCGACAAAGCATTCGGATATTAATATAGTATCATCAAAGAAAAAGTCCCTAAGAGACCAAACAAGCAAAAAGGTATCAGCACCATTCGCTATCACTTTACGACTATTGAGTGATGACTGGTCACACTGGTGCCGCGGTGCGACTGCGACCGTGCATTCCCGAATCCCAAGTACCAATCACAACAACTGTTTCTGTCCAGTACGCGTACAGAACCCGTCAGGTAGCCAGGCTCCTTACTCTGTACCCCTTACCCTAACGACGCAGGAGACCTTTAATCGATAGTATAGCGACACCTTCGCCTTCAGACTCATTCGCGATCACTTTTAATGCTTCATGCAAAGAAAAACATCTATACAGTATCGATTCATAGCATACATTTTTTACACACCATGAAATTCCTTTGACAAATTAAGTCACGGAAGATTGTATAGTCAACTCTGTACATAATGTCTACTACTTATATCTTATAAAAAATTAATTCATCCTTCGATATTAAGAGGTATTTGTGGCTTATTTGAATAGAAATTCATGAGTGTTAGTGATTAATTATCTTACATCTACTTGTATACACATATAATATTATTATTGTTATTATTATTATTTTACTTGCTAAGCTACAACCCTAGTTAGAAAAGCAGAATGTTATAAGCCCAGAACTACAATAGGGAAAATAGTCTAGTGAGGAAGATAATAAGGAAATAAATAAACTGATAGAGAAGCAATGAACAATTAAAATGTGTTAAGAACAGTAACATAATTAAAATAAATCTTTCATGTATAAACTATAAAACCTTAAAAAAAAATAAATAAGAGAAAGAGAAATAAGATAGAATAGTATGCCCGAGTGTACCCTCAAGCAAGAGAACTCTACCCGAAGACAGTGGAAGACCATGGTACAGAGGCTATGGCACTACCCAACACTAGAGAACAATGGTTAGATTTTGTAGTGATCTTCTCCGAGAAGAGCTACTTACCATAGCTAAAGCGTCTCTTCTACCCTTACCAAGTGCAAAGTAGCCACTGAACATCTAATGTACAGTGCAGGATTTAACCCTTGAGCGAAGAAAAACTGTTTGGTAATTTTAGTGTTGTTAGGTCACAGGTGTATGAGGAACGAGGAGAATATGGAGAGAATAAGCCAGAGTATTCGTTAAGTGTGTAGGGAAAGACAAAATGAGCCATAACCAGAGAGTGTGATCCAATGTAGTACTGTTTGGCCAGTCAAAGGACCCAATAACGCCCAACTGTAGTATCTTAACGGGTGGCTGGTGTTGTGGCTAACCTATTACCTAATATATATATATATATATATATATATATATATATATATATATATATATATATATATATGGGTGTGTGTGTGTTTGTGCGAATTTGTGTGCATGCAGTATATATTATCATTGCTATTATTATCATCATCATCATCATCATCATTATTATAATTATTACTATTGCTGTAATTATTATTATTATTATGATCAACATTCCTAGCCAAGTAACAACTTAATTAGAAATAACAAGTCCCAGGGCGAGGAAAAACAGGAAATAAATAAACCATATCCGAGAAGTAATGAGCAAAAATGTATAATATTTTAGGATCAGTAACATCGTTAAAACAGATCGTTCACTATGAGAGAGAGAGAGAGAGAGAGAGAGAGAGAGAGAGAGAGAGAGAGAGAGACTCGCACTGATGATTCTCTCACTATTCTTCATAAATAGCCTTTTCTAAACTGGTTCCCCTGTCACTCATACTCCAAGTGTAATGTTCAATTAATACTCATCCTGCTTGCTAAGAGTTAAGTTCCTTTGACGTTCAATGGAGACACTATAACCACTTAAAATTTAAAAGGAAAGTAATTTGATACGACTACAATAATATTTGTACAACAAGGTACAGTGACCATCCGTTTGCCAAGTCCAAGCTAAAAATGCTAACAAGTTTGCGATGAAATGGAAAGCTTCCGTGTATGGATTTTGTTTTTAGTTCAACAAATTCAATCCAAAGGCAATTGATTTTGATATGCATTGATGTGTGGGTGTTACCCTTTGTAAGGAAATGAAGGAAAATGTTGCTGAAGTGGAAAGAAAAGAGCTCTAGAATAATGCAAGTAAAACTGTGCTGTGGGGGACATATTCTAAATGTATTCAGTGCATATGCACCGCAAGCGGGTTTTGAGGAGGAAATTAAAAATCTATTTTGGAAGGAAATGGATGAAGAGAGGATGATAAGAGCTGGAAGAGGTGACCTGAATGGACACATAGGAAGATATTAGTAGGATTCATGGAAGACATGGTATTATTATTACTATTGTTACTTGCTAAGCTACAACCCTAGTTAGAAAAGCGGGATGCTATAAGCCCAGGGGCTCCTACAGGGAAAATGGCTCAGTGAGGAAATGAAACAAAGGAAAATAAAATTTTCTAAGAGCAACAAGATTAATATAAATATCTCCTATATAAACTATATAAAACTTTTCCAATCAAGAGGAAGAGAAATAAGATAGAATAGTGTGCCCAAGTGTACCCTCAAGCAAGAGAACTCTAACCCAAAACAGTGAAGACCATGGTATAGAGGCTATGGCAATACCCAAAGATTAAAGAACAATGGTTTGATTTTGGAGTGTCCTTCTCCTAGAAGAGCTGCTTACCGTAGCTAGAGTCTCTTCTACCCTTACAAAGAGAAAAGTTACCACTGAACAATTATAGTGAAGTAAGAAGAATTGTTTGGTAATCTCAGTGTTGTCCGGTGTAAGAGGACAGAGGAGATTGTATAAAGAATAGGCCAGACTATTCGGTGTGTGTGTGTGTGTGTAGGCAACGGGAAAATGAACCGTAGCCAGAGAGAAGGATCCAATGTAGTACTGTCTGGCCAATTAAAAGACCCAATAACTCTCTAGTGATAGTATCTCAACGAGTGGCTAGTGCCCTGGCCAACTTACTACCTTGGTATGGGGAATTTAAAGGCAAAAGGAGAACTAATTGTAGAGTTTTCATTGTCTTTTGATATGACAATAAACAACCCGTTTTTTGGGGGGGGAAGTATTGATTATACATACAACATATACTGTAGTAACGGAGGGAGACAAGCATACATTTTCTGCTGTATAGAAGGAACCTTCTGCCGAAAGTAAAAAATTGTAAAATTATAAAAGGTGAAACTATCCGTCTTCAACATAGGTTAATTGTGTCAGACTATTTTGATAAGGAATGTGGCACAAAGGAAATTGAAGCCCAAGGCTAAAAGATCAAGAAATGAGAGAAATATTTAAGGGAGCAGTTCGGCACATCATTAGATAAGCAAA
Organism: Palaemon carinicauda; assembly: GCF_036898095.1. Classification (NCBI taxonomy): domain Eukaryota; kingdom Metazoa; phylum Arthropoda; class Malacostraca; order Decapoda; family Palaemonidae; genus Palaemon; species Palaemon carinicauda. Next base: position 59,797,816 of record NC_090762.1, on the reverse strand, counting down.
CGATATGAACATCTTGTGGGTAAAATATAGCACAATGATATTTTAGCTGCTAATGCCTGCCTGCGTATCATGCAATGCATATGTTTTACCTTACTGTTAATAACTTTAATCCTTGCTTTAAATCCAGATTGACTGCCTAACATTGCAGGAGCTCCATCTGTTGTGCAACTACATAAATTTTCCCAATCTAAACCCTCACTTTCAAAGAAAGAATTAACTAGCTCAAAAATATCTGAACCGGTAGTTGAAGATTCGAGTGTGACAAAAAAGTCTTTTCCTTAAAATCATCATCTTTGATGTATCTCATGAAGACCAGCAATTGAGCATTTTCATTTACGTCAGTCATTTCATCCAACTAGAAAGCAAATATCCCTAAGGGTGCTGTTGTTTATCTCAGAAACCACCTGGTCTTTGATATCTTCGGACATGTCGGATATACGTTACTGAACAGTGTTATCTAGGTTGGCCAGGCCACCAGCCACCCATCGAGATGCTACCGCTAGACTAGAGTGTTATGGGGTCCTTTGACTGGCCAGACAGTACTACATTGGATCCTTCTCTCTGGTTACGGTTCACTTCCCCTTTACCTACACATTACCGAATAGTCTGGCATATTCTTTACAGATTCTCCTCTGTCCTCATACACCTGACAACACTGAGATTACCAAACAATTCCTCTTCACCCAAGGGGGTAACTAATGCACTGTAATTGTTCAGTGGTTACTTTCCTCTTGGTAAGGGAAGAAGAGACCCTTTAGTTATGGTAAGCAGCTCTTCTAGGAGAAGGACACTCCAAAATCAAATCATTGTTCTCTAGTGTTGGGTAGTACTATAGCCTCTGTACCATGGCCTTCCACTGTCTTGGATTAGAGTTCTCTTGCTTGAGGGTACACTCGGGCACAATGTTCTATCTAATTTATCTTTCTCTTGTTTTGTTAAAGTTTTTATAGTTTATACTCAGATTACGACACACGTGAATCTTCTACACTACACAGTATCAGGATATACGAAAACTAATGCAAAATTCTTCTTAAAGGGGCATAAGTGATTAGATATATTAAGTTAATTGCATAGAAGCAGACCACTGAAACTGAAAAGAATTACATGATTAATCATGCTAACGTTAAAAAGAACAGGTAGTTTGTGATGATTATTGTTGAAATCGACAAAGCATTCGGATATTAATATAGTATCATCAAAGAAAAAGTCCCTAAGAGACCAAACAAGCAAAAAGGTATCAGCACCATTCGCTATCACTTTACGACTATTGAGTGATGACTGGTCACACTGGTGCCGCGGTGCGACTGCGACCGTGCATTCCCGAATCCCAAGTACCAATCACAACAACTGTTTCTGTCCAGTACGCGTACAGAACCCGTCAGGTAGCCAGGCTCCTTACTCTGTACCCCTTACCCTAACGACGCAGGAGACCTTTAATCGATAGTATAGCGACACCTTCGCCTTCAGACTCATTCGCGATCACTTTTAATGCTTCATGCAAAGAAAAACATCTATACAGTATCGATTCATAGCATACATTTTTTACACACCATGAAATTCCTTTGACAAATTAAGTCACGGAAGATTGTATAGTCAACTCTGTACATAATGTCTACTACTTATATCTTATAAAAAATTAATTCATCCTTCGATATTAAGAGGTATTTGTGGCTTATTTGAATAGAAATTCATGAGTGTTAGTGATTAATTATCTTACATCTACTTGTATACACATATAATATTATTATTGTTATTATTATTATTATTTTACTTGCTAAGCTACAACCCTAGTTGGAAAAGCAGAATGTTATAATCACAGAACTACAATAGGGAAAATAGTCTAGTGAGGAAGATAATAAGGAAATAAATAAACTGCTAGAGAAGCAATGAACAATTAAAATGTGTTAAGAACAGTAACAGAATTAAAATAAATCTTTCATGTATAAACTATAAAACCTTAAAAAAAAAAATAAGAGAAAGAGAAATAAGATAGAATAGTGTGCCCAATTGTACCCCCAAGCAAGGGAACTCTACCCGAAGACAGTGGAAGACCATGGTACAGAGGCTTTGGCGCTACCCAAGACTAGAGAACAATGGTTTGATTTTTTAGTGATCTCCTAGAAGAGCTACTCACCAGAACTAAAGCGTCTCTTCTACCCTTACCAAAGAGGAAAGAAGCCAATGAACATCTACTGTACAATGCAGGATTTAACCCTTGAACGAAGAAGAATTGTTAGTTAATTTCAGCGTTGTCAGGTCACAGATGTATGAGGAACGAGGAGAATAGGGAGAGAATAGGCCAGACTATTCGGTAAGCGTGTAAGGAAAGACAAAATGAGCCATAACCAGAGAGAAGGATCCAACGTAGCAATGTCCGGCCAGTCAAAGGACCCAATAACTCCCTAGCAGTAGTATCTTAACGGGTGGCTGGTGCTCTGGCTAACCTATTACCTAATATATATATATATATATATATATATACACATATATATACATATATATATAAATATATATATATATATATATATATATATATATATATATATGTGTGTGTGTGTGTGTGTGTATGTTTGTGCGAGTTTGTGTGCATGCAGTATATATTATCATTATTATTATTATTATCATCATCATCATCATCATTATCATTATTATAATCATTATTATTATTATTGTAATTATTATTATTATTGTCATCAACATTCCTAGCCAAGTAACAACTTAATTAGAAATAACAAGTCCCAGGGCGAGGAAAAAAAGGAAATAAATAAACCATATCCGAGAAGTAATGAGCAAAAATGTATAATATTTTAGGATCAGTAACATCGTTAAAACAGATCATTCACTATGAGGGGAGAGAGAGAGAGAGAGAGAGAGAGAGAGAGAGAGAGAGAGACTTGCACTGATGATTCTCTCACTATTCTTCATAAATAGCCTTTTCTAAACTGGTTCCCCTGTCACTCATACTCCAAGTGTAATGTTCAATTAATACTCATCCTGCTTGGTATGAGTTAAGTCCCTTTGACGTTCAATGGAGACACTATAACCACTTCAAAATTAAAAGGAAAGTAATTTGATACGACTACAATAATATTTGTACAACGAGGTACAGTGACCATCCCGTTTGCCAAGTCCAAACTAAAAATTCTAACACGTTTGTGATGAAATGGAAAGGTTCTGGGTATGGATTTTGTTTTTAGTTCAACAAATTCAATCTAAAGGTAATTGATTTTGATATGCATTGATGTGTGGGTGTTACCCTTTGTAAGGAAATGAAGGAAAATGTTGCTGAAGTGGAAAGAAAAGAGCTCTAGAATAATGTAAGTAAAACTGTGCTGTGGGGGACATATTCTAAATGTATTCAGTGCATATGCACCACAAGCGCGTTTTGAGGAGGAATTCAAAAATCAATTTTGGAAGGAAATGGATGAAAAGAGGACAATGGAGCTGGAGGGAAGACTGGTTATAGGAAGTGACCTGAATGGACACATTGGAAGCTATTAGTAGGATTTATGGACATCGTATGGGGGATTTAAATGCAGAAGGAGAACTAATTGTAGATTTTGCATTGTCTTTTGATATGATAATAAACACCACCTTTTTTTTGCAAGTAATGATTATACATACAACATATGGTAGTGGAGGGAGACAGACACTTACACATTTTCTGCTGTGTAGAAGGAACCATTTGACGGAAATAAAAAATTGTAAACTCATAAAAAGTGAAACTGTCCGCCTTCAACATAGGTTAATTGTGTCAGATTATTTTGATAAAGTATGTGCCACAAAGGAAATTGAGGCCCAAGGCAAAGCGGTGGAGGCTAAAAGATCAAGAAATAAGAGAAATATGTAAGGAAGCAGTCCGACACAAACATCTTTTGGGTAGAATATAGCACAATGATATTGAGAACAGTTAAAGAATTATTGGGGAAAATCAGGTAAAGGACCACCCAGTAACAAAGAGAGCTGATGGTGGAACCCAGATACGCAATACAAAATAAAAATAAAACTGAAAGCAAAGATACTGTATGAAAGAAATGGTTCTGGGGAAAATAAATACCTTGGAAAGTTGCAACTAAAGAAGCAATATTGCTATAGCTAGAGTAAAGGCACAAGGAATGAAAGAGTTGTATCAGAATTTAGAAACATCGGAAGGTTAGACCATTATCTATAAAATAACAAAATGCAGAAATAGAGAAACTAAAGATCATACACACATCAAGAAGACCAAGGACCGGAATGAGAGAGAGAGTTGTCAAAGGAAGAGTGTATAAGAGCAAGAAAAAAAAGAATTTCAGAAGCTATTAAATGAGTAAAATCTCAGAAGAATAACAGATATGGGAAACACCCCAGTAAGAGCAGTCTGATATACCTCCAGAAGAGAAGTAAAAAGTGCACTTGATAAAATGAAAAATGGAAAGGCTGTTGTACCTGACGACATACAATACCAGTTAAGGTGTGGAAATGTCTGGGAAGAGAGGGTGTCGATATACTCTGGGATCGTTTAAAAAGATCTACAATCAATAAAAATGGCGGGCGACTGGAGAATTAGCAGCATGGTCCATATATATAAAGGGAAGGGGGATATACAGGTTTCCTCAAACTATAGAGGGATAAAATTGATATCTCATGCTATGAAGATCTATGAACTAATTATAGAGGGAATAATAAGAAAAGAAACACCAGTAAGCGAGGAAAAATATTGGATTTATGTTGGAAGAGAGTACAGTAGATGCAATTTTTCTGTTTAGGCAAACGATGGAAGATATGGAGAAAGTCAGAGGGGACTATATCTGGTTTTCACTGATTTGGAGAAGGCGTATGACTGAGTGCAAGAAGTGTAGAGATGTATGGGAGAGAAGGATGGTTCAAAAACTATGTAAAATAGTCCAGGATATGTATTCAAAGGTTGCCACACAAGTAAAGAGCACTAGGAATAACAGGGAAGTATAGTGTGAGAATTGGTTTACATCAAGGTTTTACTCTCAGTCGTTACATCTCTGATCTTGTGATGGGTGTTATTACAGCAGGTGTCAGAGAAGAAGTCCCCTGGAGTATGGTGTTTGCGGATGACCTGACTAGAGAAGGGTGGAAAGGAAACTAGAGATGAGAAGACAAGCTCTTGAAGGTCGAGGTTTAAGGATAAGTAGGGTCAAGACATAATATCTGTGGATGGGAGAAGGAAAACCGGGTGCTGTTAAAATGGGGTTGAATAACATCAAAAGGGGTAATACGTTCAAGTACTTTGGGTCCTGTATGATGGATAATGGAGGCATGAAATCAGAAATTATCATCTCGATACAGTGACCATGGATGAACTGGAGAAGATCATCGGGAATATTATGTATGAAGGTTAGTGGAAAGGTAAAAGGATGGTTTTATAAAAGTGTAGTTAGACCAGCTTTGGTGTATGGAGCTGAAACTTGGCCAATAAAGAAGACTCAAGAAAGGAAGATAGAAGTGGCGGAAATGCAGATGTTAAGATGGATGGATGTGTGGGGTCACGAGGAGAGACGGGATCAAAAATAAATATATTAGAGGGACAGTCAAAGTACGAGAAGTGTCGAAAACAATTCAGCAAAGAAGAATATAGTGGTGTGGGCATGTCATGCCGAGAGAAGAAGATCCTGTGTGCCGAAGGGTTATGGACAAGGAGGTGGATGGGGGAAGGAGGAGGGGAAGGCCAATAATCAGATGGAAAGAAAAAGCAGAATATGACATTAGGGAAAAAAAGTTTTATGGAACAGGATGTCAAGGATAGAAGAAAATTGAGAAGGCTTATACGAAACAGCGACCCCACATAGAGATGAGTAAAGGCATTGGTGTTCGGTTAGTAAACTATGGAAGTTGTCCTTTAGGAAATTTCTCTCTACAACCATCCTTACATTTGGAAAAGAAGCATTGCAGCTCAAACAGTGTCTTTGTATAAGTTATCCACTTCAAGGTTTAAAGGTCACTCATGAATGACAGAGGCAAGGGACAGGACTGACCATATATACTGTACATATGGAACTTCAGATGTTCAAACTTTGAGATTTGTTTTAAGTTTAGCAGTTTGACATAATTCTCTCTTCAGAATTTATATATAACAGATCTATTTTATCGTTTTGAATTATCTTAAGGTATTCTATATTCATCATTTATTACTTCTCAATTTGTTAACTTATTTCTTTTCCTCACTGGGCTATTTTCCCTGATGGAGCCCTTGGACTTCGAGTATCCTGCTTTTCCTACTAGGATTGTAGACTAGGTATTAATAATAATAATAATAATAATCATCATCATCATCATCATCAGCGTCAAAGTCCCCTATTCATTAAGCTAGGACCAGGGAAGGCCTGACAATGGCTGCTGACGACTCAGCATGTAGACCTAAATGTTCTCCTAAAACGTTCATCCTTATCTCATAATAATAATGCAGTTGCAGACACCACAGGAAACTATCAAGCTTCAGCATGTTTCGAACACCCGCCCAACAGATTACCAAGCAGGGACTTTTTCAATAGGCTACCACACCCTAGTTGGTACATCACTTTAACTAGTTTAGTTAAGATTCTAGCGATGTATACTTCGAAAATGAAAACCAAATCTTAGAAAAATGATAATGTAAAATGCTTAAAATTTAAACAGCTGATAGTAATTTTAGTAAGGAAGCAAATGGTTTATTAAGATCTCACACTTTAATAAAGAGATCAGGAATTTGTATTGTTGAAATTGCTTAATTTCTTTAAACGACGGAAGAATATTTTAATATATGAAATAATTTTAAGGGCAAACGTATACACTAGTTTTATTTAATACAAACCCTATCTAACTCGCAGCAAATTTCACCGTAGGTAAGAGGGAACATCCTCCAAGCTTATAATTTTGTTTTTGAAACACATATTATTATTATTATTATTATTATTATTATTATTATTATTATTATTATTACCCAAGCTACAACCCTAGTTGGAAAAGCAAGATGGGAAAAGCCCAAGGGTTCCAACAATGAAAAATAGTCCAGTGAGGAAAGGAAATAAGGAAATAAATAAACAATATGAGAAATAATGAACAATTAAAATAAAATATTTGAAAAAAAAACAGTAACAACATCAAACATACACTATATGGAAAAAACTGCATTTATGTATATATCAATAAAATCCTTCTAAAACAGTCATTATCAACTAAATTATTGTTAAAAAACGGATAATTTACCCTACTTATAAATACCACAAGTAAATACATTAAGGCGATTGAACCGCTAACATGCTATTTACTAAACCAAGACTTTATCCACTCAGCCACAGTGCCGAGCGGATATAATCCAAAAGGCGAGATTCATCCTATCATTTATTTCCAATAAGAATTGACTGCTTATAATACATTGATTAATAATCTTATGAGGCATTGGTAATCTACAGTAATCATGGGAATGTGGTCCATTATGATGAGATGAAAGAGATAGATGAATGATTTTGGTTCTCTAATATGACAATAATATAGACGATTTAGGATGACGTAGATTATAAAATTCTCCGGTTTATTATTTTCTTTACAGGAATAATAGTTTTAAAACGCTTCAGGAAACACAACAATCTCTCAAGAGAGTGGAACGGTGTTAGACAGGGATGTATGATTTTTGTAATTTTTTTCATGATAGTAAAGAAGATAATATAAAATTATTTTCAGCATTTAAACGTAACCATAAATTCAAATATACATTTCTTTATAATATATATATGAAGAAAAACAAATTCTTATTAAATGAAGTGTTTTGCTGAAGATGCAACCAAAGTATTCATTTTCCTATTACCTCTTTAAAAAAAATACATAAAACCTTAATGGAATAAAAATTGGAAAAAAATCGCCACCCCCCCAAAAAAAATGAAAAATAATAAAAACTAATATTCTCTTCTACCAGCTTTCCTACTTCATACTTTTGCATGAAGGCATCTGCAATATTCACACCGGATGATGCAAACGACCATTTGCTTGCAATTGCTTCAAAACATTTATCAGAAAATCGGTCCCATCCATTACTTCTACCGTTCAACCACGCGCAATGGCACCAAACCTGGTACTTAAAAGAGCAAACAGTGACAAAGACATTACTTCCTAGACAGCCAAGATCAGTTCTCCTTAATTATTGCCTTACATTAACATTAAGTCTTAAATTGCAAATGAAACTCGAATTTGGCGTCATCCGGGCCTGACTTGGAAGGCAAATACGATCTGATAACTGTAATTACTATATCATAAAGTTATCAAAAATTCAGCAAGTTAACATGTTTTTTCTATTCTTATGTTCACAATTTTAGAAAGATGAAGTTCCCTCTTTGCCGAGCCTAAATGGCTCTTCCGCATAGGACCCATAAAGACTTCTTTCTCCAGCACGGAGGAAATCGAATGTATCATTACCTTCTAGTTTATTTTCCGTGGTTGGGTGATGATGAATTACGATTAAAAGTGTAATACATAATTTAAAGGGGAGCATAAATATATAATAGGCGTCACTTGTGATGAGATTCTAAGTAAAGTTATGGACGATTTTTTGTCTGAGGGGAATTAAGGGGGGGGGGGGGGGGGGAAGGCGCATTTGCGTGCGTAAGCGTATGTACTTAGGTAAGAATTGTTCATTCTTTTATGTCAACATACATATGAAGTTATACACATGAATTCCTAGCACACCGTATACTGAGGAAGTACACCATATCACACCCTTCCTGTGTAGCGAGTAAACAAACAGATAAGTGTAGGGAGATATGGCATCAATATTCTGCAGGGCTACACGCTGGAACTCTGCTCAGCATGGATGTGACTGGGTGCATTTCCTCAGAGGGAGGTGTAACAATTCCTATGTCCAACTATACTATTATAAACATTGAAAAATTCCTTGTTTATTCATACGCTTTCCATTTAATGATCAATCAATAAGTTAATTTCTAAGCAATCTTGAATCTCTGAACATATATATTTTTTTCTTCTTTTGAAGTTACTTTGAGCATTCACAATATTTCTGATCTATTTGGCCTATCCATAGGTATATGGGTGTATCATCCAATCTTATCACTCCTGATGAGTTGCAATTTTCTTTGAGTCGTCAGTTCATCACTAGAGTTAAAAATTCCTCATATGAATTGTATTGTTCCTAAATTGTTTTTAAAAATCCACACTTGGGTTACAAGTTCATGACCAGTGAAGTCCGCTTTCAATGCAATTTCCTCAAGATCCTCACTTACATAGTAAGTTTTTCACCCGAGATGCAAGTTCCTCGATTGAGATGCAAGATCTTCGCTTGGTATGCAAGGTCCTCACCTGTGATGCAAGGCCCTCAATTGAGATGCAAGTGCCTTACTTGAGATGCAAGATCAACACTTGAGATACAAGGTCAACACTTGAGATGCAAGGTCAACACTTGAGATACAAGGTCTACAATTAAGATGCAAGGTCCTCACTTGAGATGCAAGTTCCTTACTTGAGATGCAAGATCAACACTTGAGATGCAAGGTCCTCACTTGAGATAAAAGTTTCTCACTTGATATGCAATTTCCTCACTTGTGAAGCAAGTTCCTCACTTGTAACGCAAGGTTCTCGCTTGAGATGCAACGCCCCGACTTGAGATGGAAGTTCCTCACTTATGATGCAAAGTCCTCGATTGAGATGCAAGGTCATCGCTTGAGATGCAAAGTCCTCACTTGTGATGCAAAGTCATCGCTTGTGATGCAAGGTCCCCGCTTATAATGCAAATTCCTCGCTTGAGATGCAAGGTCCTCACTTGACATGCAAAGTCCTCACTTTGGGATAAAAA
>NC_090762.1:59778026-59780526 GCF_036898095.1 Palaemon carinicauda | reverse complement strand
TGAACAAAGGACACACGGCACTGAAACCTCTTTTGAAATCTCGAAGGAAACTGCTGAACTCCAACATGAAATCTCGAAGGAAACTGCTGAACTAAGTAAAGAACATGAAATCTCGAAGGAATCTGCTGAACTAAGTAAAGAACAACATGAAATCACGAAGGAAACTGCTGAACTAAGTAAAGAACAACATGAAATCACGAAGGAAACTGCTGAACTAAGTAAAGAACATGATGAAATCTCGAAGGAAACTGCTGAACTAAGTAAAGAACGACATGAAATACCGAAGGAAACTGCTGAACTAAGTAAAGAAAAACATGAAATCACGAAGGAAACTGCTGAACTAAGTAAAGAACAAGATGAAATCTCGAAGAAAACTGCTGAACTAAGTAAAGAACAAGATGAAATCTCGAAGGAAATTGACGAACTAAGGAAAGATGAAAAACGAGTTAAGACAGAAGAGAACAGCCTTTAAAAGAAGAGGTCAAATAGACTCTAATGCTAGAGGTAAGTCACCTAAAAATAGAGGTTAAAGATCCTCTAATGGTATAAGTAAGGCACTTAAAAATAATGGTCCAAGTGCTTCTAATTTTAGAGGTAAAGAGCTTAGAATAGAGGCAAAAAAAAAAAAAACTATAAAACTAGATGTAAGGTGCATCAAAATAGAGGTCAAAGAGCCTCTAATGCTAGATGTAAGCCACCTCAAAATGGAGGTCGAAGAACCTCGAATGCTATATTTAAGCATCTGGAAATATAGGTCAAAGAACATCTAATACTAGAAATATGGCACCAAAAATTAGAGATCAAAGACCCTCTAATGCTAGAAGTAAGGCGCCTAAAACTAAAGGTCAAAGAGCCTCTAATGGTAGAGGCAAGGCGCATCAAAATAGAGGTCAAAGAAACACTAATGCTAAAGTATGGCACCTAAAAATAGATGTCAAAGAACCTCCAATGCTAGAGATAAGGCACCTCAAAATAGAGGTCAAAGAGCCTCTAATGCTAAGGATATAGCACCTTAAAATAAAGGTAAAAAAGCCTCTAATGCTAGATATAAGGCACCACAAAATGGAAGTGGAAGAACCTCTAATGCTAGAAGTATGGCACATAGAAATAAAGGTCAAAAACCCCCTAATACACCTCAAAATGGAGGTCGAAGAGCCTCTAATGGCAGAGATAAGCACCTGGATTTAAAGGTCAAAGAACATCTAATGCTAGAAATATGGCACCTAAAATAAGAGATCAAAGACCCTCTAATTTTAAAAATAAGGCACCTAAAACTAAAGGTCAAAGAGCTTCTAAAGCTAGAGGTAAGGCGCATTAAAATAGAGGCCTAAGAACCTCTAATGCTGAAGATAAGGCACCTTAAAATAGAAGTCAAAGTGTCTCTAATGTTAGAAGGTCGAAGAACCTCTGATGCTAGAGGTAAGCATCTGGAAATAGAGGTCAAAGAACCTCTAATGCTAGAAGTAGGGCACCTAAAAATAAGGGTCAGAGATCCTCTAATGCTAGAAGTATGGCACCTCAAAATGCAGGTCTTAGAACCTCTGATACTGGAAGTATGTCACCTAAATATAGAGGTCAGAGCCTCTAATGCTAGAGGTAAGGAGCCTTAAAATAGAGATAAAACACCTGAAATGCTAGAAGTATGTCACTTCAAAATAGAGGTTAAAACGCATCTAATGCTAGAGGTAAGGCACTTCGAAATATAGGTTAAAGGGACTCTAATGCAAGAGGTAAATTACCTCAAAATAGAGGTCAAATAACCTCTAATGCTGGAACTATGTAACCTCAAAATAATGGTCAGGAACCTCTAATGCTAGAAGTATGGCACCTCAAAATACAGGTCAAAGAACTTCTAATACTGGAAGTATGTCCCCTTAATATAGAAGTCAGAGCCTCCAATGCTAGAGGCAAGGAGCCTCAAAATAGAGATAAAAGGATCTCTAATGATGGAAGTGTGCCACTTCAAAGCAGAGGTTAAATTGTCTCTAATGCTAGATGCAAGGCACTTCAAAATAGAGGTCAACGAACCTCTAATGCTGGAAGTATGACGTCTCAAAATAGAGGTCAAAGAACCTCTAATGCTAGAAGTATGGCACCTCAAAATAGAAGTCAAAGGGCTTCTGATGCTAGAGTAGGGCACCTCATATTAGGGGTCAAAGAGGTGATAAGAGGTAGGACACCTAAAAATTTATGCCAAAGAGCCTGTAATAAACCTCTAATGGTAGATGTAAGAACCTCGAAGTAGAGGTCAGAGACCCAAACTCGCTCTCTCTCTCTCCTCTCTCTCTCTCTCTCTCTCTCTCTCTCTCTCTCTCTCTCTCTCTCTCTCTCTCTCTCTCTCTCTCTCTCTCTTTGTATATATATACAGTATATATATGTATATATATATATATATATATATATATATATATATATATATATATATAATCAGATTTAGATATAGACTCAGTATTTACGCACAATTAATTTTCGAGTATTTTAGTCAATTATAAGAATAACC